>NW_027364510.1:95000-122500 GCF_046119375.1 Phyllobates terribilis | reverse complement strand
ACAAAAGAGCCCAGGATAACTTCTAAAGAGATTAAAGGTGAGCTTCATGCTCAAGGAACATCAGTGTCAGATCGCACCATCCGTTGTTGTTTGATCCAAAGTGGACTTCATGGGAGACGACCAAGGAGAACACCATTGTTGAAAAAAATTTCATAAAAAAGCCAAACTGGAATTTGCCAAACTACATGTTGACAAGCCACAAAGCTTCTGGGAGAATGTCCTATGGACAGATGAGACAAACATTGAAGTTTTTGGCAAGGCACATCAGCACTATGTTCACAGACGGAAAAGTGAAGCATATCAAGAAAAGAACACTGTCCCTACTGTGAAACATGGAGGAGCTCTGTTATGTTCTCGGGCTGCTTTGCTGCATCTGGCACAGGGTGTCTTGAATCTGTGCAGGGTAAAATGTAATCTCAAGACTATCAAGGGATTCTAGAGAGAAATATGCTACCCATTGTCATAAAGCTTGGTCTCAGTCATGGGTCTTGCAACAGGTTAATGACCCAAAACACACAGCTTATAACACCCAAGAACGGCTAAGAGGAAAACTTTCAACTATTCTGAAGTGGCCTTCTATGAGCCCTGACCTAAATCCTATTGAGCATCTTTGGAAAGAGCTGAAACCTGCCATCAGGAAAAGGCAACCTTCAAACACGATACAACATAAATAAAACTGTTACACTCGTGCCTGGACTGACTGGCGTGAGCGTGATTAGTGATCCCACTGTACCATGAACCGAGGAGTGCCTGGAGGGGCATAACTAAGTATCTACCCGATCCGACCAAGGTCGCACGGAGGCTAACGACTCCGTGAACCAAGGAGGAACCGAGCAGAGGGACCAGGTGCTACTCCAGGTTAGACCCCGGTCACAGCTGTTGACCCACACCGGGGAATGCAGGAACGGGCAGGTTAGGCTGGCACACAGACAGTTGGGTATTGGCAGGCACAGCTGGAGTGCAGACAAGAGGATACTGGCAAGCACGGCTGGTATGCAGACAGGAGGGCACTGGCAAGGCACGGCTGGTATGCAGACAGGGGGGTACTGGCAAACACGGCTGGAGTGCAGACAGGGAGGCACTAGCAGGTTGGAGCGCAGGCTGGATAGGGTCCAGTACAAACTGGGATTCAGGAACAGAACCGCAGATGCGGTAGACAAGCAGAGCAGAGAGGAACCGCTGGAACGGTAGGCAAGGCAGAGCAGAGAGATACCGCCAGAGCGGTGAGCAAGGCAGAGCAGGGCGAAACCGCCGGAGCGGTGGGCAAGGCAGAGCAGGAGGAACCGCCAGAGCGGTGAGCAAGGCAGAGCAGGGCGAAACCGCCGGAGCGGTGGACAAGGCAGAGCAGAGAGGAACCGCCGGAGCGGTGAGCAAGGCAGAGCAGAGAGGAATAATGAATGCACTTGGGCACACAAATCATCAAGATCTGCTGACGGCAACTCCTTTTGCAATGCTCGACCAATGAAGTGCTTGATGGGAGTCAAATCCGGAGATGCTTCTGGCCATGGTATCATGTTTAAGTCAAGCATGCTGCTCACAGTAGCACCTGCAACATGTAGCTTAACATTTCCATGTTGAAAAATAGTTACTGAGGCACGTTTAAGAAATGTCCATATCACTGGTTCCACGACCAAATCAATGTAACACTGAGCAGTTAGTATACCTGGAATGAAGACTAGAGGGGTCCTGCTACCATATATTATTACACAGCACACCATAATCCCGGGAGTACAATCGGTGTGACATTCTTTCTCGAATGCCAGTATTCTAATCTAGTCCAATTCCTCATACAGTCATATGAAAAAGTTTGGGCACCTCTATTAATCTTCAGCTTAATGTTTTATAAAAATTGGTGTTTTTGCAACAGCTATTTCAGTTTGATATATGTAATAACTGTTGGACACAGTAATGTTTCTGCCTTGAAATGAGGTTTATTGTACTAACAGAAAATGTGCAATCTGCATTCAAACTAAATTTGACAGGTGCATAAGTATGGGCACCTCACCAGAAAAGTGACATTAATATTTAGTAGATCCTCCTTTTGCAAAAATAACAGCCTCTAGTCGCTTCCTGTAGCTTTTAATGAGTTCCTGGATCCTGGATGAAGGTATTTTTGACCATTCCTCTTTACAAAACAATTCCAGTTCAGTTAAATTTGATGGTCGCCGAGCATGGACAGCCCTCTTCAAATGATCCCACGGATGTTCAATGATATTCAGGTCTGGGGACTGGGATTGCCATTCCAGAACACTGTAATTGTTCCTCTGCATGAATGCCTGAGTAGATTTGGAGCGGTGTTTTGGATCATTGTCTTGCTGAAAGATCCATCCCCTGCGTAACTTCAACTTTATCACTGATTCTTGAACATTATTGTCAAGAATCTGCTGATACTGAGTGGAATCCATGAGTTTCTCAACTTTAACAAGATTCCCAGTGCCGACATTGGCCACACAGCCCCAAAGCATGATGGAACCTCCACCAAATTTTACTGTGGGTAGCAAGTGTTTTTCTTGGAATGCTGTGTTTTTTTGCCGCCATGCATAACGCCTTTTTGTATGACCAAACAACTCAATCTTGGTTTCATCAGTCCACAGGACCTTCTTCCAAAAAGAAATTGGCTTCTCCAAATGTGCTTTTGCATACCTCAGCCGACTCTGTTTGTGGCGTGCTTGCAGAAACGGCTTCTTTCGCATCACTCTCCCATACAGCTTCTCCTTGTGCAAAGTGCGTTGTATAGTTGACCGATGCACAGTGACACCATCTGCAGCAAGTTGATGCTGCAGCTCTCTGGAGGTGGTCTGAGGATTGTCCTTGACTGATCTCACCATTCTTCTTCTCTGCCTTTCTGATGTTTTTCTTGGCCTGCCACTTCTGGCCTTAACAAGAACTGTCCCTGTGTTCTTCCATTTCCTTACTATGTTCCTCACAGTGGAAACTGACAGGTTAAATCTCTGAGACAGCTTTTTGTATCCTTCCCCTGAACAACTATGTTGAATAATCTTTGTTTTCAGATCATTTGACAGTTGTTTTGAGGAGCCCATGATGACACTCTTCAGAGGAGATTCAAACAGGAGAACAACTTGCAAGTAGCCACTTTAAGTAGCTTTTCTCATGATTGCATACACCTGGCTAAGAAGTTCAAATCTCAATGAGGTTACAAAACCAAAAAACGTGCTTTAGTAAGTCAGTAAAAAGTAGGTAGGAGTATTTAAAACAAGAAAATTATAAGGGTGCCCATACTTATGCACCTGTCAAATTTAGTTTGAATGCAGATTGCACATTTTCTGTTAGTACAATAAACCTCATTTCAAGGCAGAAACATTACTGTGTCCAACAGTTATTACATATATCAAACTGAAATAGCTGTTGCAAAAACACCAATTTTTATAAAACATTAAGCTTAAGATTAATAGGGGTGCCCAAACTTTTTCATATGACTGTATATGCCTACACACAGTATGATACCACTTTCATGGCCCCACAGTGGCTATCACACTCAATATGATGCCCCCACGGTCCTATTACACACAGCATGATGTACAGTATGATTCCCCCTGACAATACATTTCCCCACACAGTACATTGAAAGAAGACATCCATTGTGTTCTACCTATAACCTAACATGTTGATACAAAGGAAGGCAAAAGACCCATGAGGCAGATGCTAATTGCCCCCTATTAACGAAAAAATCCTTCCCAACTCCACTAATGGCAATTAGACTAGTTCCCTGGATGAACGTCCTATCACAGAATCTAGTTCCCATAACCTGTAATATATTTTTCAACAAAAGCATCCGGGCCATACTTGAACTTGTTTAGTAAATCAACAATTACAATATGATGTTCCCGAAAGTCTGAATATTAAAAATGGTGAACATTGGACATAATTTCAAAAAACATCACAGTAAAAGATAATGCCTTACCAACACCAGGTCAGATTACCAATGCACTGCAGGATGCAGCAAGCCTCCATGATAAAGGCGGGGGCAGCACATGTGCAAAATACTGATGCAGACAGCCACTCACTAACCTACCAATTCATGGAGGGGGTGGCTGTGTAGTATTATACATGCACACCGATGGAGTCTGCATAGGGCGCCAGTCACACAGATATGTGTGATACACAGTGTCTGGCTTGCAGCCTATTGATGTCTTGCTTGCAGCGTATTGATGACGCCCATAGTATTAGATCAGGCGGGTTGCCCAGAACTATATACATGCACCCCCACAGGACAGACGCCCCAATTCACCCAGCCAACACTAAAGAGGCCTGGCTGCATCCTGCAAAAAGATGTGCAAAAAAGATGAAAAATAGTATATAAGATAAGTACACCACATGAGGTATTGGACGATATTTTGGCCAAAATACGCAAGCTCACAACTCCATCGGTGTGCATGCATAATACTACACAGCCACCCCCTCCAAGAATTGGTAGGTTAGTGAGTGGCTGTCGGCATTAGTATTTTGCACATGTGCTGCCCCCGCCTTTATCATGGAGGCTTGCTGCATCCTGCGGTGCACTGGTAATCTGACCTGGTGTTGGTAAGGCATTATCTTTTACTGTGATGTTTATGTTCCCGAAAGTCCCGTAATTTCACTATTCTTAGAGTAAAGAATCGCCATCTATGATGACTGAGAAACCATCTTTCTTCTAGTAGGAGAGGGTGCCTCCTTGTCATCGTTGAAGGTCTATATGTAAAAAGTTCCTTAATAAGATCTCTATACTGTTTCTTCTTATATTTGTACATTGTAATAAGATCGCCCTTAAACCTTCATTATTCCAAACTGAATAACCCTAACTTTGATAACCTGTCTTGGAATTGCAGTGCACCAATTCCCTTAATAACCTTGGTTGCATTTGTCTGCATACGTCCTAGTTCAACTATGTCCGTCTTATACACCAAAGACCAAAATTATACACAGTATTCTAAATGTGGCTGAATTAGTGACTTGTATACAGACAAAACTATGTTCTTATCATAAGCATCTATGCCTCTTTTAATGCTTCCATGGTTCTATTTGCCTTGGCAGCAGCGGCCTAGCACTGGTTATTAAAGTTGAGTTTGCTGTCCACCCATACACCCAAGTCTTTTCCAGTGATGGTTTTCCCAGTGTTTAGTACATAATTGTACATTGTAATTTGTCCCAAGCAAGAACATTTATCTACATTAAACTTCAATTGCCATTTTTCAGCCCAAACCTCAAGCTTACATAAATCCCTCTGTAATATTACATTATCCTCCTATGTACTGATAACCTTGCAGAGTTTACGATCATCTGAAAATATTGAAATTTTACTCTGTATACCCCCCAAAAGGTCATTAATAATTGTATTAAATAGAAGTCCCAATACTGACTCCTGGGGTACACCACTTTTAAATGTGACCCAGTTAGTGTGTTCCATTAATAACCATCATCTGTTTCTTATCACTGAGCTTTTTTTTGTTTCTTTCGAAATCATCTATACGGTTCCAGACATATGGACCTTTTTAAGTGCTAATGTTTATGGTATTTACCAAAGAAGCAGTCACCCAATGACACTCTTCCTTCAGAGAATCTTCTGGGCCATGGAAACTGGCATGACTTTGGGGTTACTTGTAGTTTTGAATGATTCATTTTACTATTCAATGTACTAAAAATGGGGAAAAAAATCCATTTGTGGTGAAATTGGACCAAATACTGATAGTGGGACGGTAGCCTAAATCTCGGTCTCCTTTGAAGCTCAGCATATAGATGAGCTCCAGAGGAGCACCAAGACAGCGGGCACAGGGCCCTCACTGTCCTAGTGACCCATCAGCCCCCGAGATCATGTCACAGGGCACAGATGGGAGCTGGTAAATGGAAGCAGTGGCACTGGTTACATTTACGTGCTGCTGTCAGAGATTGACAGCAGCATTTAAATGATTAACTTGTCGTAATTAATTGCTGTACTTTTATGTTAGAGGAGCAGGAAAGAAGGAAAAGCCGAGCTGTGGAGTTAGTATCAGAAGAACGTACCAACTCCAACTGCAGGTAGAAAAAAATGTAAATACTTATATAGTGTTAATATTGTATATTATAAATTATTTTCATGCATAAATTGCTGAATATTTACTATTATTTGTTGCAGTATATTTGGTATTAGTAATTATTATAGTTGGAAATTTGACTTACTGACACCACAGCCCTAGTTAAAAGGGTTTTCCACAAGTGAATATATTTATATATATACTAGATGGTGTCCCAATTCTAACGCATCGGGTATTCTAGAATATGTATGCGGCCGACTGGGCGCAATCAGCAGAGTGGTGTTTAAATTTGGCGCCAATCTCGCTGATTGGTTGCGGTCGGCTGGCGGCCGCGACCAATCAGCAGAGCGTTGTTTAAATTTGGCGCCAGAGCATTGTTTAAATTTGGCGCCAATCTCGCTGATTGGTCGTGGCTGGTGTCCGCGACCAATTAGCAGAGCGTTGTATAAATTTGGCGCCAATCTCGCTGATTGGTCGTGGCTGGCATCCGCGACCAGTCAGCAGAGCGTTGTTTAAATTTGGCGCCAATCTCGCTGATTGGTCGTGGCTGGTGTCCGCGACCAATTAGCAGAGCGTTGTATAAATTTGGCGCCAATCTCGCTGATTGGTCGTGGCTGGCATCCGCGACCAGTCAGCAGAGCATTGTTTAAATTTGGCGCCAAAATCGCTGATTGGTCGCGGGCAGCGTCCGCGACCAATCAGCACAGCAGTGTTTAAATTTGGCGCCAAAATCGCTGATTGGTCGCGGGCAGCGTCTGTGACCAATCAGCACAGCAGTGTTTAAATGTTGCGCCAAGATCGGTGATTGGTCGTGGCCGCTATTTAAATGTGGCGTCCAAATCGGTGATTGGTCGCGGGCAGCGGCCGCGACCAATCAGCACAGCGGTGTTTAACTTTTGCGCCAAGATCACTGATTGGTCGCGGCCAGAGACCGCGACCAATCAGCGAATCGTATAGGTGAGGACCGGGGAGCAGAATCGTATTGGTGAGGACCGGGGAGCGCCGCTGCCTGTGTGGCTACTTCCGCTGCGAGAAGCCGGGAGATGAGCGGCTTCTCGCAGCAGAAGTATCCCGACCCGCAGCGCCGCTCCCCGGTCCTCCCTTGACACCCTAGCCGCATGGAGGTCAACGCCACTGCCTGTGCGGCTACTTCCGCTGCGAGAAGCCGGGAGATGAGCGGCTGCTCGCCGGTCGGGGTTCTTCTGCTGCTAGCGGCCGGGAGATGAGAGCCTCGCGCCAGTCATCTCCCGGCTGCATCGCCGCTGAGCTCCGTCCCGCAGATGAGCCTCTAACGGCCGCCATCTTTTTTCTGAAATCCCGCGTCGCTGATTGGCCGCTGCTGGACCAATCAGTGACGCGGGATTTCCCCGACAGACAGACAGACAGACAGACGGGATAAGACGATTATATATATAGATATACGCGGTGTGCAGAATTATTAGGCAAATTGTATTTTAGAGGATTATTTTTATTGTTGATCAACAACTATGTTCTCAATCAACCCACAAGACTCATAAATATCCAAGCTTAATATTTTTGGAAGTTGGAGTGGTTTTTTTAAGATTTGGCTATCTTAGGAGGATATTTGTTTGTGCAGGTAACTATTACTGTGCAGAATTATTAGACAATTTAATAAAAATCAAATATAATCCCATCTCACTTGTTTATTTTCACCAGGTAAACCAATATCAGTGCACAAAATATAGAAATAAACATTTCTGACATGCAAAGACAAAAACCCCAAAAATTAGTGATCAGTATAGCCACCTTTCTTTATGATGACACTCAACAGCCTTCCATCCATAGATTCTGTCAGTTGCTTGATCTGTTTTCGATCAACATTGCGTGCAGCAGCCACCACAGCCTCCCAGACCCTGTTCCGAGAGGTGTACTGTTTTCCCTCCCTGTAGATCTCACATTTTATGATGGACCACAGGTTCTCTATGGGGTTCAGATCAGGTGATCAAGGGGCCCATGTCATTATTTTTTCTTCTTTTAGACCTTTACTGGCCAGCCACGCTGTGGAGTAGTTGGATGCATGTGATGGAGAGTTGTCCTGCATGAAAATCATGTTTTTCTTGAACGATACCAACTTCTTCCTGTACCACTTCTTGAAGAAGTTGTCTTCCAGAAACTGGCAGTAGGTCTGGGAGTTGAGCTTCACTTCATCCTCAACCCGAAAAGGTCCCACAAGTTCATCTTTGATGATACCAGCCCATACCAGTACCCCACTTCCACCTTGCTGGCATCTGAGTCGGAGTGGAGCTCTCTGCCGTTTACTGATCCAGCCTCTGGCCCATCCATCTGGCCCATCAAGAGTCACTCTCATTTCATCAGTCCATAAAACCTTTGAAAAATCAGTCTTAAGATATTTCTTGGCCCATTCTTGACGTTTTATCTTATGCTTCTTGTTCAAAGGTGGTCGTTTTTCAGCCTTCCTTACCTTGGCCATGTCCCTGAGTATCGCACACCTTGTGCTTTTTGATACTCCAGTAGCATTGCAGCTCTGAAATATGGCAAAACTGGTGGTGAATGGCATCTTGGCAGCTTCACGCTTGATTTTCCTCAATTCATGGGCAGTTATTTTGCGCCTTTTTTGGCCAACACGCTTCTTGCGACCCTGTTGACTATTTGCCATGAAACGCTTGATTGTTCGGTGATCACGCTTCAAAAGTTTGGAAATTTCAAGACTGCTGCATCCCTCTGCAAGACATCTCACAATTTTGGACTTTTCAGAGCCCGTCAAATCTCTCTTCTGACCCATTTTGCCAAAGGAAAGGAAGTTGCCTAATAATTAAGCACACCTTATATAGGGTGTTGATGTCATTAGCCAACACCCCTCCTCATTACAGAGATGCACATCACCAGATTTACTTAATTGGTAGTTGGCTCTCAAGCCTATGCAGCTTGGAGTAGGACAACATGTATAAAAAGTATCATGTGATCAAAATACTCATTTGCCTAATAATTCTGCACACAGTGTGTATATATATATATATATCACACTATAATACAGTATGTCTTTTTTAGTTGAACAATTGGGATGTGGCTGCTGGGACCCCCAGGATGCCCAGTACTGAATCCAACTGGTTCTTATACATAAACCTTAAGTAGAGCCACATGAAGGTAAAAGGATCAGAGTGCCTGAAAAATGTATGGATCAGAAGGTGTTTTTCCCTGGATTGACTGTCATTCGTAGATGTAACAGAATCACTGGTCTTCTCTTCCACTTTTGGCTGAGGATTAGAGGATTAACATGAAACATGGAAACGATATTCTCTCATCAGACATATATGATGTTTAGTACTGATATGCCATAAATGTCAGTAGTATTACATTAAATGCAAAGGGACATTAATCAATTTGAAATGATTCTTTTTAGTTTTTTTTTTATTAAGAATTACATGGAAAAATGAAGAGATGTTCTTGGAGGGCCTTCTTCTGCAGATGTTACTTGCTGGTCAGAAGGCCACAGGTAGATGGTACAAGTCCTTCCACACAGGTGCATCTTTAATGGTGGACATGCTGTACTAGGCACTAGACATGAAGGGTTTTTCACATTGAGATGTTTGTGTTGCTCCGATGACAGGGAGCAAATATGCAGCTTTGTCTGATGGAGCGAGCAACCCTGGATAATCCACGCCGGCAAGATGATATCAGCCGGCGGAAGGTGGAACCTGTGAGAGGAGACAAAGAGACATAACTAATATAAGTAATGGGACTACATATTAGAGCAGGGATGTCACACTCAAACACACAGAGGGCCAAAATGAAAAACTTGGACCCCACATAATCCTACATACAGAATAATGGCCCCACATAGTCCTCCGTACAGTATAATGGGCCCCACATTGTCCTCCATACAGAATAATGGCCCCAAATAGTGGTGGTGGTTCTGTTGTCGTGGGTCAAATATAACCACCCTGCGGGCCAGGTTTGGTCCACGGGCCAGAGTTTGACATGTATGTATTAGAGGATACTACTGTAGTGTCACTGTGACAGGATGATAGAGGAGTCGTATCCATACAGATGTACGGGGTCATTGTCAGTAATCCTACAGATAATATCTGCTCCACATGACTCCTTCTCACTGACTGACATCATGCAACATGGAGCTTATTGTTACACTTACCTCTTCTACTTCTTCTCTCTTCTACCTTCTCTGTTTTTTGTCGATCTTTCGATGCAGATTTTCTTTTCCCCTGAACTGGTGATTCTGATAAAAAAAACAAGAAAAAGATGTATATTATAAACTCCTAAAAGATTAGCTTTGTATCTTTATATAGAATTCTGTTATTCTTGTACCCTGTAGTCCCGGTAATTGATTATTGCACCATAATAGAGAGAATATGTCATATATACATAAAACCACCTGAGGGTCTGAGAATTAGATTGCCTTGTGAACTGATTAATATGAAACCTGTAGGTTTTCCGATATGTGGTGTCTAGCCAGGGAACTATGTCCCCTTATTAACATGATAACACTGCGGCATCCTGCAAGTAATATCTTAAAATAAGTTAGCTAAAACCTCAGTGCATTCTTAAGGTGATAAGGATCAGTATAGGCCTAGATGGAGCCATGGGTGCAGTATTCAGAATCAGTTTGGCAGAAGACTGAATGGCTTCTTATGCATTAAAAATTATAACCTATGAGGCTATGTGCCCACGTAGCAGATTTGATGCAGAGCGTTTTTGCCTCTCTCTGGCAGAAAAAAACGTATGCAGATTTACATGCAGATTTACATGCGTTTTTTCTGCCAGAGAGAAGCGTTTTTTCAGCATTTTTACATGCGCTTTCGCATGCGTTTTTTCAAGAAGTTTTCCAAACGATTTTGAGCATCACTTGGAAAAGTGCTTGACAAGTTGGTCACACTATTTAAATCCATGCAACCGGCATGGATTTATATAGTGTGACCGAGTAATAGTTAAAAAAAAGAATAAGAATGGTAAAAAATGAAAAAAAAAAGATTATACTCACCTTCCGGTGTCTTCCCGGTGTCATCTCTGCTGCGTCCGGTCTCTTGCAATGCTCGCGGTGCTGTGAAGGACCTGCGGTGACGTCATTGAGTCATGTGATGGGTCCTTATTGAGCATTGCAAGAGACCGGACGGCGTGGACAAAACACTGGGAGGACATCGGAAGGTGATTATAAGCTTTATTTTTTATTTTAAATTCTTTTCTTTACAGATTTTATGGTACCCAGGTCTGGATGAGAGTCTCCTCTCCTCCAGACTTGGGTACCATCCGCACATTAGAAAGCGCCAATTACGCAAGTACAGATGCAGTCTTGCGGAATTAGCGCGTTCTAATGCAAGTCAATGGCGGCGATTACGCTGCGCGTCCGCAAAATTAATGGACATGCTGCGTATTTTTGAGCGCAGCATAAACGCTGCGGAAAAATACGCAGCATGGGCATTGAAAGTGCGGAATTGCATTGGAGACCATGGGGGAAGGTTTACCAAGCGTTTCCCAAGTGTTTACGCTGTAGAAATTCCGCAGCGTAAACGCTTGAAAAACGCATCGTGGGCACACAGCCTAAGAGTGAGGATTTTTATAAAATGAAATGTTGGGCTGTTTTCACATTACACTTTTTGACACAGGCTGCAATAGAATGACCTATAGAGCTATACATACCTGACAATATGGATGACTGTCTGCCTTCAGCAGTGAAACACTGCTTGTCATCATCAGACTTAGAGGGGGAAGAATCTTTCTGCGTCTGGTTGTCATCAGATTTAGAGGGGGAAGAATCTTTCTGCCTCTGCTTATCATCATCAGATTTAGAGGGGGGAGAATCTTTCTGCATCTGGTTGTCATCAGATTTAGAGGGGGGAGAATCTTTCTGCGTCTGGTTGTCATCAGATTTAGAGGGGGGAGAATCTTTCTGCGTCTGGTTGTCATCAGATTTAGAGGGGGGAGAATCTTTCTGCGTCTGGTTGTCATCAGACTTAGAGGGGGGAGAATCTCTCTGTGTCTGGTTGTCATCCTCAGATTTAGAAGGGGGAGAATCTTTCTGCGTCTGGTTGTCATCAGACTTAGAGGGGGGAGAATCTCTCTGTGTCTGGTTGTCATCAGATTTAGAAGGGGGAGAATCTTTCTGCGTCTGGTTGTCATCAGATTTAGAGGGGGGAGAATCTTTCTGCGTCTGGTTGTCATCAGATTTAGAGGGGGGAGAATCTTTCTGCGTCTGGTTGTCATCAGACTTAGAGGGGGGAGAATCTTTCTGCGTCTGGTTGTCATCAGATTTAGAGGGGGGAGAATCTTTCTGCGTCTGGTTGTCATCAGACTTAGAGGGGGGAGAATCTCTCTGTGTCTGGTTGTCATCCTCAGATTTAGAAGGGGGAGAATCTTTCTGCGTCTGGTTGTCATCAGACTTAGAGGGGGGAGAATCTCTCTGTGTCTGGTTGTCATCAGATTTAGAAGGGGGAGAATCTTTCTGCGTCTGGTTGTCTTCAGACTTAGAGGGGGGAGAATCTTTCTGTCTGTTTGGTAGAAGAAAAACATATAAATTACAAGTGAAAACAATAGATACGGATACAACACCTGTCTGCAAAGCCCATTAGGACATCTGAATAACATGAAGGGGATGCTGTGCTCAAGACCCTCTTCTACCAGCAAGAATGGAGAATCACTAGCAATATTTATTTTCCTGTAATGAACTGGAAATTAAAGCTGGTCATAGTTATCAACTTTCATCACCAGCGTTATCACAAGTCAGAAACATGGTGATCAGCAATCATGTGGTCATCGATACTGGATTTAGTATCGACTTACACTCGTCTTGAATTTGGTGTTGTGAACACATATCAGAATGGACCCCATAAAAATAATTTGCTCACATGTCTGACTGTTTTGCACTTTCTGGTGAATACCCTGGAGGTGACTTGGGTTCTTCATTGTTCATCATCTTGGTATGGATGGAACAGAGCTAATACAAAGAGGAAAAAAAAATATTTTAATATTTTACAATTTTATTTTAATTACAGGTTGTATGGATCTTATTGGTCACATACTTACTTTAGAAAGCCTATGCGAAGATGATAGAAAGTTTTGGCTTTCCGGCCAGTCATTATCTTCACTTGTGTCCCCCTCATCTGAATCAATATGTTGATGTCTGCTACATCGAGCTGAAAAGTACAAGAGTTAATCGAGATTATTAGCATAATACTTTGTCCTGAACAGTCACCATTTGATCATGAATCAAGGTGGGGACTGATTCTCACTTAAAATGAAATACAAGACACACAGCAGCTTTCTGCAGATGATGTCTCATTCTACTTACTGTCAAAGTAGATGGTATCCTCTTCTGACTCAAGATCAGGAATGAACAGCGACTTCTGACTTAGAAGGTTGTCAAAATCTAAGTTACGCAGGAATGGATGAAATTTGATCTCATTTGCTCCTCCTTGAAAAGGAAAACAATGAATAGTGATATAGTTATTGTCAAAGAGACAAGTTTCTTAGGCCTCCTACACATATCCGTGTTTGCACTACATGTGGCATCCATTTTTCTTTCACGTATGCCACCCGTACCCATTATCATCTATGCTGCTGTTTTTTTGTGGCAGCACAGATGACAAGTGCCAATACAAGTCTATGGGACCCTGAAAAACACGTACATCACACAGATGGCATCCGTGTGCCATTTGTGTGCCTTCCTTACGCTGTATCTGTTTAACATTACAAAGTATAAGAGATACTTTATCATTTCTTTTTCTTTGCCGTACCGGAAAAACACTGATGGCACACTGATGGCACACTGATTCAAAACACTGATGACACTAGTACTGTTTTTTTCCGGTACTGGTTTCAGTACTGATTTTATACGGACGTGTGAAGGGGGCGTTAATCTGAACGGTTGACGTAACAGAGTCGAAGTGAAGTAGATGTACTGAAAGTCTTAGCATGAAGAATGGGGAATGGCCAAGCTGGTAGAGAACAAAACCTCAGTGCTGATCCTCATTATTCATTTTCTGTTCACAGAGGTGTAATAAGTCATTAATAATAGTATTATATACATTACCTGTCCCAAGTCTTTGTGCTGGATCTTTTCTGAGCAGCTCAATGATGATATCCCGAGCTGTGGCTGGAAAAGCCGAATTAGTAAGTTTCCAATATATGTCATCTGTTATGTAAAAAGCAAATATTACAGAAAATGAAACATCTTAATTTATTTTATCAAAACAAAAATCTTTTATATTAACAAAAGTAACTAAATCACACAACTAATCTATTCAAATAACAATGACATTACACAGCAATCAGATTATTTTACTTACCCCTGACAATATGGCTGTAAATGTCATATTTGGAAGGCCCATAAAATGGTACACGTCCTACAAGAAATGTATATAGGATGATCCCAATTGACCACCAGTCAGCTGGCCTTCCATAGCCTTCCTTTAAGATAACTTCTGGGGCTATGTAATGAGGGGAGCCAGCAATCTGGAAAAAACAGAGGAATGAGATAATGATCAGAGAACATAATTGTGACAAATAACATCCGTGGAAACGTTTTCTAGATGAGAAAGTATAAGAGAAGGAGAAATGGAGGAGATGAGTAAAGAACAAGTTCCTGCCTACCTCCTTATCATGGAACTCTCTGGTGATGTCCTCAATTGGAGCCTTGTAGATCTCTGATGTTGGTCTCATGAGGCAGAGTTTGGAAAGCCCAAAATCTGTAACTTGAATATGACCAGTTGACGTTATCAGGAGGCTGTGAAAAAAAGAGGATGTCAGCCCCAAGTTGCAAATAGATTGTATAATAAACGATATCTTTTTTCCCCTTTCTTATACTACAAGTGTCACTTACTTTTCAGGCTTCAGGTCTCTGTGCATTACACCATAGCTGTGCAGATATTCCACAGCTAGAACCGTTTCTGCAATGTACAGACGAGCCAAGGGGACCCATAGTTCTTCATAAAACTGCCACAGTCTCCTCCTACAGCAGAAAGCAAATATGACAGGAGAGGGTTTGTTACAATGTAAATGACACATGAGGAGTGTGAATGAGAAATGAGCGGAGACATTGGGGCAGGACGTCATACACAGAGATATACTGTATAATAATGCAAAAAACCCTCCATTGGAGCATACCCGAATAGTAACTAGGACTGCACTAAATGTCTATGAAGCAAAACCACAAAGGTGCAAGAGCTGCACAAATAAGTGCAATGAAGCAACATCCCATATAAAAGCATGAATCTTTATTAGTCACGTGGAATAAATATTTAAAAATAACAAGGTAACTCATACAAAAAAGAGACACTATTCTGGCCAAAAAAGTATGAGCTATATATACTATGTATCTTGCAATAAATAAATATATAATTAGTTAAAGGTGTTAGCAGTCTCATTTGTGGTTTTGCTTTATATACTGTATAAGGCCGGTTTCACACGTCCGGATATTTCTGGTACCGGAAAAACCTGTGTCGGAGATGTCCGTGTGCCGCATCAGGAGCACACGTACCGGCGTTTGGGAATCAGTGTACAGTTAGCGTTATTCCCAAAAGCCGGGTACTGAACGCTGCGCTCATCATTTTCCCCTGCCGGCACTGCGATCAGCACCAGCAGGAGTTAATAATGAGAGTTGTAGTCTGCTCCCGGTGTCTCCACCTGTAAAAATAAGAATAAAATAAAAAAAAACCCTTATACTCACCTACCTGTCCTAAGTATCTCCTGCTGTAATCCATGCGACTACTCAGCAGAGGAGCTGGGGAGAATGACTCCTGCAGCGAGCGACGCCAGACCTCAGCTGAGCTCAGTGAGTGACAGGACACCGCTCGCTGAGCTCAGCGCAGATTCGGGGCCGCTCGCTGCAGGAGTCATTCTCCCCGGCTCCTCTGCTGAGCGGTCTCATGGATTACAGTGGGGGACATTTAGGACAGGTGAGGGTATAGATTTTTTTTTTATTCTTATTTTTACAGGTAGAAATACACTGGGAGAAGACAACCCTCATCATTAACCCCTGCTGGTTCTGATCGCAGCGCCGGCAGGGGACAATGATGAGGGCAGCGTTTAGCACCCGGCGCTAACTTTATCGCTAATTCCCAGGCGCCGACACATGTCACACGGATGGCATCCGTGTGCGGTATGTGTTTACACTGAACCATTGACTTGAATGGGTCTGTGTGATCCGTCCTGCTGGCCAAAAACAGACATGTCTACGTGTGGATCACATGGACACACGGTCCGTGGAAACACTGACATGTGCGCACATGTGTCAGTGTCTCCAGTACGTGTGGTAAACTGTCACCTCACGTACCAGAAATACTGAAGCGTGAAAGAGGCCTAATGTAGAGCGTATAAAGCAGAGTGACCCAATATAAAAAGACAGAGCCGTGCCTCATCTGCAAGCCTCTTATTCATTACTCTGTGAAATGCTCATCTATACAAACTGTTAGAATTGAGTCAAATCCTCCTTTTATCCTCAGTGGATATTTTTGCCATTCTCAGTGAGGACATTCACCAGAGACTTTCACAGAGATAATGATTTTCCTGGCATCTTGGTAACAGATAACTTATAGTAAATGCAGTATGGACATGTATCCGTCCATGTGGTCACATTCAGATTATGGAGAAGATGCTAGAGATAAGCAGATTGAGGCTGGATATAGGCACAATGGATATGACTTACCTGCTGCATACTCCATGACCATACACAGATGATGAGGAGTTGGAAAGGAGCACAACATGGAGGCCACAAAGGGACAATCAGCAAATGTTAGGATGTCCCTCTCTAGAAAGGCACGTTCAAGTCTTCTTGGAATATTCACGTTCTCCTTGTCCAGCTTCTTCATAGCGAATAGCTGGCTTGTGTATTTGTGTCGCACTAAGTGGACGGCTCTGGAGAGAAGGAAAATCCATGATTTATAATGAATTCTTACTAACATTTTGTCTATAAACCTCATCACATGATTGTCTGGTTACTACTAGATGTCACTAGAAATCCATGTAGAAATCCATCAAGTTACACAACATAAATGATGACCTATGCGAGGTCCTCATCTATGTCACGTCCTAACTGACCTAAATAATGACATATAGATGTGGCCAGTAGACATGAGCTAACACATTTGAGTGGAATTAAATTCTACTCAGATTTTGCAAAATTCTGCATTCACCAAAATGGCGTTTTGTTTTTTGTTTGTTTTGTTTTTTGTAATTTGCTTACTCATGGATTTAGCAAAATGTCAAGCGTTGGCCACCATTTTCAAAATCTTGAAAGGCCATAAAAAAGTTTAAAAATAAACAAATTTTTATACTCACTTCTACGGCCCCTCCGCCTCAACCGTCCGTTCCTTGCCGCATCCTCAAATCTCTGCTGCTAATGCTGAAATCCAAATGCCTCTCATACTGGGACGGGACTTCCAACATTGATGAGATCTGGGAGGATTATGCACAAGCGCAAGAACAGTCACGGTGTCACAATGTTGTGACTTTTTATGCTCTTGCATAGAACTCTCTCAGACCTTCTCAAAGCCTGAAGTCCTTGCATAGCGTGAGCGGTGGCAAACTGAAGAGGCAGTGAGGACCGGACGGGTGACGGTGAGAAGTGGAGGGGCTAGAGAATTGAGCAGTAAGGGGAGTATAAGTATGTTTCTTATGCTTATTATGTTCTGGGGCCTGGTGAGGCCCCAGAGCATAATAAGGGACATTAATTTCTCCTTGAATCGTATTTTCACAAGTCCACGTGAACAAGCAAATTAGAATTTTGCCTGATTCGCTCATCTCTTGTGGACAGTATGGACTCAGAGCATTTCTCTGTTGTACGGGCTGGGCACAGAGACAGAAGCATTGTCATAAGGAACACTAGGAAATGTATATTATGCAAACATAAAGCTCACCCATAAGCTCCACTGCTGATCAGTTTGATTGGTTTAAAGTCGGTCTTACTAGGACTTGTCTCCAAGTTCAATGATCCGGTCAAGGCCTAGAAATAATAAGAAATGACATTAAGACATAGAATCTGCAGGAAAATAAAAGCTCCAGATGCAGGAACTTCTCCTCTATATTATGTCCACGCTGATTACATTGCAGCAGATGTAGAGGACATGATGCAAGCCGGACCCTCCACAGACAGTATTATATTTTAAGGGGATATTCCCCATGCATAGATATCACTGTACTGCAGGGTATGATAAGGGGCATCACACAGAAGAGGCAGAATAACAATGCCATCATTACTCACAATAGATCTGATCTACATAAAAGCAAAGATATCCCATTGTCATCTGGGGTATAATATTATATGTGTAATTCATACCCCGTTATCTGATGATAAACAGACGTCTCCTCTGATACTTACACTGGCAGATTCGTGGATCTCTGGTGTCTCACATATTCCACCATCAGTACTGGCCGTCGACACAGTTATTTCTAAAATAATGATAAAATAATGAAAAGATGTCATGTATCAGTCTATATCAGTACTTAATATATAACACATCCATATAATGAAGGACATGACAAGATCTCTGTAAATGATATAAAAACTAGATATCTGGTATTCTGCACATACTAAATATACAGTATTTATGGCACATCCAGAGATAGATACACTGGGCGATTGTTCAGGATCTGATTACCGTATTTTTCAAGTTATAAGACACACTTTTTTCTGTAAAATGGGGGTGCGTCTTATCCCAACGTAGCTTACTGAGGGGGGGGGGGGGTTGCGGTGAAGCGAGGCCCCAGGACGCAGGGTCACTGCTGCAGGAAGCTGGCGGCGGCAGGAGTGGGCCGATGCTGTGGGCCCCAGGCTGGGAGGAGGGGGTGTTCGGCGGTGCAAGGATGCAGCGGCCCCTGGGCTTTCAGAAAATGTCGCCGGAGACTCCGCACTTCCATGATTTTCAGTGTGGTGGACTTCGGAAAAATGGATTCTGGAGATGGCGCATGCAGATTGAGATCTTGTCTCCCGAGATCTCAATCTGTGCATGCGCCACCTCCGGTGGAGATTTTCCCAAGGTCCACCAGATTGAAAACCATGGAAGTGCAGGGACTTCAGTGCAGCATCGCCCCACTCCTGCTGCTGCCATCTTTCCGCCGCCTTTCCCCTAGAAAAGTTACCACAAAATTGGATTATAAGTTGCTCCACCATTTTATTAAAAAAATGTTTTTCCTATTTTCCGCTCCAAAATTTCACCTGCTTCTTATGGTCCGGTGCATCTTATAGTCTTCAAAATATGGTATTTTTGAACAATTACATGATTGGGGATCTATGACCCTCATTTTGGAGCCGAGAAGACCACACAGGCGTGAAGTAGAATTACATGATCCCTCTCCATTACAGGGAATGAAGAGTAAATCTACATATTCTCTGCCATTCTCTATAATATCTGGATATTTGAATGTAAAATATTAGATGATCGGCTTACCTTCAATCAGATCAGTTTTTAGCTCTAACTGACTAATATTAGGGTCAGGCATGTTCACGGTTTGCCCCTCTTCGGAGTCACCTTCGGATGTTTCCTGATGGTTATAATATGTACAATTAGTATAACATTTCACAAATACTAAATTATCATATACAATAGATAGGAAGGACTAAACATTGGATTTACTGGTAATTTCAGTATTGGACGGACTATACACAGCCACTCCCTCCAGTAAATCAACGATAATATATAAGGTACTTGTATATACAACTGATCTCTGTTATCAGAATTGCATCATTTACAAGAAGGAAGATTGTGATGATCGAGCAAAACAGAGGCAGAAATACAAACTCCCACCGCTGAGTACAGACTGCCATCACAGATGATGGAGCCGCAGGGACAGGCGGTCATGAAATATCCTGTGCCTGCCTGGAGGGGACAAGGACATGTGATATAGAAGATGATGGCTCTTACCAGGTGCTCCAGTGAGCGGGCCGGACTCTCCAGTATATTCAGGACATTTTGGGCCAGTTGTTTAAAAAAGGCCAATTTTCCACTTTGGGCTTTTTCTTCAGCCTATAAAGATGGAAATAAATACAAAAGGAAAATCATGAGAGAAAGTGCAGAATGGAGGAGGCCATTTATGTCACCATTTTACTCCTGTCTATCTGCAGCTACAATTACTACACATTTGGTACATTTTATATATTATATTGGTGTCGATCTAAAGAACAATTTTCTGTAAATAAACTTGTATTCCATTATTATTATTTGATTTGTATTATTATTATTATTATTTTTTATACAGCATAAAAACACTTGTATAATTAGTGGTGGTGAATTATGATGTCATAATAGCAGTGATGTCGTGATGGAATCTTGTGATGGAATCTTAACGGGGCATCTCACCGTGAAAGGAAGTTTCCTAGCAATAGTTAAGGTGGCAAAACCATAGTTTGTGCATCAGTACCAGATGCTTGAATGTAAGAAAGAACTGTGGGTACTTTACATTTCTAATCAGTGAGGCTAGTTCTATGGTCTGAGATAAATTATTAATATTTGTTATACACAATAAAAATCATAATTACATATTTATAAGAAATCCGGATTAAGGTGCTAAATGAAGTGTCTTTACTAAGGGACAAGGACTGGACTAGGAATGAAATCTAGCCCTGACATTTGAATCATACAGGCTCATGCTGCACTTTTACACCCTCTTCCCAAAATGGGGATCTCTATTACAAATATGACCCTGCCTGACACTGAAGAAAGTCTAAATTTTATTACTACCAATAATACCACTATACAGTAAGGGAGACCAACTAGACATAATAATAATAATTTGTGCAGATTGTCTGCTATTTACCTGTTGTACTAATGTCCTGATGTTCTGCTGTAAATGCTGAAGATATTCTGAGGTAATACGACCTTGGTAGTATTTGGTCAAGCAGTCCCGTACAAGCTCCATAACCAGCCGGTAAGTGAAGCTGAGGACGCCATCGGGTAGTGGTAGCACACAGTTAGGGGTATAGGTGGTAAGAATCCCCTGGAGTAGTGCCAACTCCTGAAGTCTGTCTGGAGAAATTCCAGACATTTCAATGAAATGCGCAATCAGTATATCACTAGATAAGTAGCTAAACACTGACAACAATGACACCGGGGTATCAAAGTGACACTGAAGTGTAAACGCTTGTATAAGTAGTGGTTGTGAATTATGATGTCATAATAGCAGTGATGTCATGATGGAATCTTGTGATGGAATCTTACAGGTGCATCTCACCTTATAAGGAAGTTGCCTAGCAACAGCTAAGATGCCATCTACATAGACTGAGCATCAGCATCAGATGCTTGAATGTAAGAAAGAGCTATGGGTACTTCACTTTTACTTTGATAGGCAGGTGAGTATAAGGATTTTTTAATTTTATTCTTATTTTTACACTAGGACACAGCGGGAGCAGACTACTACTCTCATCATTGTCCCTTGGTTGTGCTGATCACAGCGCCAGCAGGTTACAATGATGAGGGCAGCATTCAGCACCCGGTGATTGGGAACAGCGGTAACTGTACTGCTGATTCCCAGGTGGCGGAATGTGCGCTCCTGATGCGGCACACGGTTGCCACACAGGTGCACATGGACACGTATATCTCCCGTACCGGTTTTTCCGATACTGGAAATATCAGGACATGTGAAACCGGCCTAACTCTGGACTCTGTAAACAGAAAAAACTGATGGCACTTCTAATACGAGAAATAGGTGTGAACAGGTGCTTACTAGGAGAAGCTACCTCCATATACAATTAACAAATAAAGTAGCAAACTGCAATGCTAAGTATGTAAGCATGAAATATGGAATATAAATAGCATTACTGCTATAGAAAATAGAAATAAATGAGAAATCTTAGCGCATAAATTGGCCAATTCATGTGTACCTGTCCCTTAGAGAGGTATTCACATTGGTAGGGTCCTGGCACTGAGAAACGCCTTACCGCGGCTGCCAGATACACATGAATTGGCCAATTTATGTGCTAAGATTTCTCATTTATTTCTATTTTCTACAGCAGTAATGCTATTCATATTCCATATTTCATGTTTACATACTTAGCCTTGCAGTGTGCTACTTTATTTGTTAATTACTCTGGACTCTGTGTGGCCTCTGTTCAGCGGTGTTCTTTTTATCAGAGGCTCGCAAAACTGTGGCCGATGGCACTTTTATTCACGCCTAATAAAAAGACGGACACCGTGGGATCACAGGCCAGACGGTGCCTCCATCTGCCTCATTACAGGGAATCTTCCGCCGGAGGCTCCGTCTGGATCACGTATTTCAGAGATTTACATGGAAACCCCGGTGTAAGCGCTGAGCGTAGAGCACAGGATAAATGTGGGCAGAGCCATATTGCGAACTCTGGGAGGCTGAATGAACAAACCAACAGCAGGTGAAGAATTGGTTTTATTTATTTATTTACACCGTTCCTCGTGCGGTTTAAGTGATTAGATGACTTTATTCTTCGGGTCGGTGCGATTACAGTGATACCAGATTCATATCGGGTTTTTACATTTGGCAGCTGTCACACACTAAACTTTTTTTTTTGCAAAGACTAGTTTTTGCATCGCCATATTTTCAGAGCTATAATTTTTCCATATTTCGGTCGATAGAGTTATGTGATAGCTTGTATTTTGCGGGACAAGTTGATGTTTTTATTGGTACCATTTTCGGGCATGTGACATTTTTTGATCGCTTTCTATTCTGATTTTTGGGAGGCAGAATAAACAAAAACCAACAATTCAGTAATTGTTTTTTTAGTTTTTTTTATGCAGCTCTGCGTGTGGTAAAATTAATAAGGCAGCTTTATTCCTCGGGTCAGTACATTTACAGCCATACTGCATTTATATCTTTTTTTATGTTTTGGCGCTTTTACACAATAAAAACTATTTCATAGAAAAAATCGCTTTATTCTAAGAGCTATAACTTTTTTATTTTTTGGTTGATGGAGCTGTATGGTGGCTTGCTTTTTGTGGGACAAGATGATGTTTTCAGTGGTATAATTTTTATTTATATTCGTCTCTTTGATCGCGTTTTATTCCACTTTTTGTTCGTTGGTATGATGATAAAGCACCGTTTTTTGATTATTTTTTTTTTACTGTGTTCACTAAAGGGGTTAACTAGTGGGACAGTTTTATAGATCAGGTCGTTCCGGATGCGGCGATACTAAATATGTGTACTCTTATTGTTTTTCTTCATAATAATATTTTATTTTTTTATTATTTTTTTATTTTTAAAAAAATATTTTTACAACTTTTTTTTCACTTTTTTTACTTTGTCCCACTATGGGACTTTCACTTTCAGCAGGCTGATCGCAGTTCTAAGGTATAGCAGTGCAGGATCACTGCTATACCTTGTAAACTGTCAGTGCTGCAGACACAAGCTAGTTTGATCATGCACTGCGCATGGTCAAACTAACTTGCTGGTGCCTGGTGACACAGGTGTCGTCATGATGACATCGTGTCACCATGGCAACGATCGGGACCCCGTGAGGACAGCGCAGGGTCTCCGATCCAAGAGCAGAGGTGCTTCTGTCCCTCCACTCACTTGCTAAATGCTGCGATCGCAGCATTTAGGGGGTTAAAGTGCCGGGTGTCAGCTGTCAAAATCAGCTGACAACCGGTGGCGATTGATCCCGCACAGCCTGTGTCGTAATAATACGTACCTGGTCCATAAGGCCCAGGGCACAGGGACGTATTATTATGCACAATATCAGAAAGGGGTTAAAGCTTCTGACGCGCCCCTGGGCCTGCTGTGTCGTGCGGCATCGCGCGCACGGGGGCTTACCCGGAGCCGGATCAGATGGGGGTAGTAGTCTCGTGGCGGTGACCCGGTCCGTGCCCAGGGAGTCAAACTGAGCGGCAGTATTTAGCAGTAGATGTTATATTGCTCGACTACGCCACCCGTTGAATGCAGTCATGAGACCGCCGCTGCAGGGCAGACCGCTGAGGCCGGTGGTACGGTTGTGCAGCGGGGATGGTATAACCCCCAACGGGAGGGGTATGGCCTCAGGGCAGCGGATGTGGATGATGAAACACTCAGAGACGGTGCGGTGTAGTTCAGGGTCTTTACTGGTGGCAAAGGTAGACCCTCCCGGAGTACTGGCTAGCGATCGGGGCCTGGTCAGTCCGTGAGCAGATGGAATCTTCCCTGGCCAGGCGGAGTTGTAGGCCTCCCCAACTAATCGTACTCTTCTGGCTACCTTGCTAGAGGCTGGTAAAAGTAGCCCACGTCCCTGAGTGTACCGTGTGGTGCTCACCCGTATGGCCGGTGACTCATAGAATCATAGAATCATAGAATGGTAGAGTTGGAAGGGACCTCCTGGGTCATCTGGTCCAACCCCCTGCTCAAAGCAGGATTCACTAAATCATCTCAGACAGATGTCTGTCCAGCCTCTGTTTGAAGACGTCCATTGAAGGGGAACTCACCACCTCTCGTGGCAGCCTGTTCCACTCATTAATCACCCTAACTGTCAAAAAGTTTTTTCTAATATCTAATCTGTGTCTCCTCCCATTTAGTTTCATCCCATTGCTTCTAGTCTTTCCTTGTGCAAATGAGAATAAAGATGATCCTTCTACAATGTGACAGCCCTTGACATATTTGTAGACAGCTATTAAGTCTCCTCTCAGTCTTCTTTTTTGCAAGCTAAACATTCCCAAATCCTGCAACCGTTCCTCATAGGACATGGTTTGCAGACCAGTCACCATTCTGGTCGCTCTTCTCTGAACTTGCTCCAGTTTGTCTATGTCTTTTTTAAAATGTGGTGCCCAAAACTGTACACAGTATTCCAGATGAGGTCTGACCAAAGAGGAGTAAAGACCGATAATGACTTCACGTGATCTAGACTGTATGCATCTGTTAATACATCCCAGAATTGTATTTGCCTTTTTTGCTGCTGCATCACACTGTTGACTCATGTTCAGTCTATGATCTATTAGTATACCTAAGTCTTTTTCACATGTACTGTTGCTTAGCTCTATTCCTCCCATTCTGTATATGCTTTTTTCATTTTTATTGCCCAGATGTAGTACTTTGCATTTTTCCCTGTTAAAAACCATTCTATTGGTTGCTGCCCACTGCTCCAGTTTATTTAGGTCTTTTTGAATCCTCTCTCTCTCTTCTCTAGTATTAGCTATCCCTCCTAGCTTTGTGTCATCAGCAAATTTAATCAGTTTACCCTCAATTCCTTCATCTAAATCATTGATAAAGATGTTGAACAATACAGGTCCCAGGACGGAGCCCTGTGGTACCCCACTTGAGACATTCATCCAGCTGGATGTGAAGCCATTTACAACCACCCTTTGAGTCCGATCACTAAGCCAGTTATGAATCCACCTAACAGTTGCCTGGTCCATTGCATACTTGGTCATTTTTTCAATAAGGATGGTGTGAGATACTTTGTCAAATGCTTTGCTGAAGTCAAGATATACTATATCTACAGCATTTCCCTGATCCACCCGGGGCCTTCTGGTAGCTTCTGCTCCACGACGGCGGTGCTGGTCCCTTGCGTGTGACCGTGCCTTCGGGTTTCTTGGCCAGAGGACCTGAAATCCCCTGCCGGGCGGTTTCTGCTGCTGGGTAAGGATTAGTCCCCACAGCCTCGGACTCCGGGTCCGGTAAGAACTCTTCAATCAGGGCGAGCTCTACAGCTTCCAGCCCCTGATCTCTTTTAGCACAGCTCCCACAGAGCTCCTGATCTTTCTTGCTCCTAAAGCTGCTCCACTACAGACCAGACTGTGTCTCTGTCTGTGTTCTCTCACTCTCTTCTAACCCTGCCTCAGCCCCAGCTTTATATAGGGGAAGTTCTTCCCCTCCCAGGACTGGGCAGGAGGTGTGGCATGCATAGGATGTCTGACCAGGAAACCTCCCACCTGCTCACAGACGTAATATTGCTATTACTGTGGAAACCAGACCCCTGGGGTGCCACATTCCCCCCTAGTAAAATTTAGTACTCCGGGACTAAACATATTTTTGTAAAACATAACAAGTAAAAACAGAAACAGTACAATAAAGAAGAACACATTAGGATGGTCACGGCATGTCCGCAACCGGGTGCAGTCTTTGAAGAAAACAAAGGTGTCCATTTCACCAAGAGACCGGGAGCCGTAACCAGGTAGGGGTCTGTCCTGCCCCGAGTCCTTAACAGTCTTTGTCCTTTCCTGGGTTACGCTCCAAACATATGTACAAAGGATTCCGGATAATCCCTAAATGACACCTATAAACTAACTAAAAATACACAATTATTTACAGGTAACAGAAAACAGGTAAATACAAATAAACAGTCTAAACACTTAGATCCTCCAACGTACGGGCAACTGGCCTCAAGTGGCTCTAGTGGACCTACGGAGCTGACTGACTGGTCCTGAGCTACGGGGTGTAGGAGCTGTCAAAGGTAAACTGGGCAGCTGTCTACGGGCTCTTTGGCTCACTAGGGGCACGGCAGGCTCACTATAAGCAGAGGGTTGATCCTCCTGGTCTGCTTGTGTGGGGTCTTCTGCCTCCTGGACCGGCTGCTCTTCCAGCTCTACCTGTTTCTCTGTAGGTACTTGAGATGCTGGTTGGAGGAAGGTGAGGACGGGTACCACAACAGCGCCATTGACTTGAGTCCAAGACCGAGGGAAGTCTCCGAGCACAGTACTGACCATATCTTCCCTTTCCTCTGCGGGTCGAGGGTCTTCTTGTTCTTCTTCAGGGCTTCGTAGCTGTTCGGGACACTTCTTCAGGTGATCTCGGGAGACAATGGCTGTGGTTTCTCCTCCGTCCTTACTGATTATGCAGACTTTCGGGTTCTCATGGCTTGAGGGCAGTACGGTGTACGGGTCCTTCTCCCACTGGTCGTCCAACTTGTGGAGGCGTCTCTTCCTCTTCAAGACCTGCTCTCCAGGTACCAGGGGAACAGCGGGAGCATACTGGTTGTAAGTCTTCTCCTGTCTTTCTCTAGCTTGACAGAGACTTCGCTCCACGCTCTCCTGTACTTTCCGGTACTGCTGCTGCCTTTCTGTGTCCCAGTCTGCTTCTGGTGAAGTGTCCTCGGGTGTCAGGACTCCCATCTCCAGATCAACAGGAAGCTTACCAGGTCTTGCTCTCATTAGGTAAGCCGGGGTACAGTTGGTAGAACCTACCAGGATGTGGTTGTATAGGTCCACCAGATCAGGCAGTTTCTCAGGCCACAGACTGCGTTCTTCCAGGGGCAATGTTTTCAGAAGATCTAGCACCACCTGGTTCATTTTCTCGCAGAGCCCACTGGTTTGCGGATGATAGGGTGTTGTTCTTATCTTCCGGCAGCCATACAGAGTACAGAACTCCTGGAAGACTTCCGCTTCAAAGGCTGGTCCTTGGTCCGTCAGCACCTGCTCTGGGTATCCGTGTGGACGGCAGAAGTGCTGCTGGAAAGCTCTAGCTGCTGTTTGAGCCGTTAAGTCCTTGACCGGGACCACCACCAGGAACCGGGAGTAATGATCTACGATTGTGAGGGCGTAGACATACCCAGATCTGCTTGGAGCCAGTTTCACATGGTCCAGGGCTACCAGTTCCAGTGGCTGTCGGGTGATGATGGGCTGCAAGGGAGTCTTCTGG
>NW_027364510.1:0-90000 GCF_046119375.1 Phyllobates terribilis | reverse complement strand
CAACATAAATAAAACTGTTACACTCGTGCCTGGACTGACTGGCGTGAGCGTGATTAGTGATCCCACTGTACCATGAACCGAGGAGTGCCTGGAGGGGCATAACTAAGTATCTACCCGATCCGACCAAGGTCGCACGGAGGCTAACGACTCCGTGAACCAAGGAGGAACCGAGCAGAGGGACCAGGTGCTACTCCAGGTTAGACCCCGGTCACAGCTGTTGACCCACACCGGGGAATGCAGGAACGGGCAGGTTAGGCTGGCACACAGACAGTTGGGTATTGGCAGGCACGGCTAGAGTGCAGACAAGAGGATACTGGCAAGCACGGCTGGTATGCAGACAGAAGGGCACTGGCAAGGCACGGCTGGTATGCAGACAGGGGGGTACTGGCAAACACGGCTGGAGTGCAGACAGGGAGGCACTAGCAGGTTGGAGCGCAGGCTGGATAGGGTCCAGTACAAACTGGGATTCAGGAACAGAACCGCAGATGCGGTAGACAAGCAGAGCAGAGAGGAACCGCTGGAACGGTAGGCAAGGCAGAGCAGAGAGATACCGCCAGAGCGGTGAGCAAGGCAGAGCAGGGCGAAACCGCCGGAGCGGTGGGCAAGGCAGAGCAGGAGGAACCGCCAGAGCGGTGAGCAAGGCAGAGCAGGGCGAAACCGCCGGAGCGGTGGACAAGGCAGAGCAGAGAGGAACCGCCGGAGCGGTGAGCAAGGCAGAGCAGAGAGGAATAATGAATGCACTTGGGCACACAAATCATCAAGATCTGCTGACGGCAACTCCTTTTGCAATGCTCGACCAATGAAGTGCTTGATGGGAGTCAAATCCGGAGATGCTTCTGGCCATGGTATCATGTTTAAGTCAAGCATGCTGCTCACAGTAGCACCTGCAACATGTAGCTTAACATTTCCATGTTGAAAAATAGTTACTGAGGCACGTTTAAGAAATGTCCATATCACTGGTTCCACGACCAAATCAATGTAACACTGAGCAGTTAGTATACCTGGAATGAAGACTAGAGGGGTCCTGCTACCATATATTATTACACAGCACACCATAATCCCGGGAGTACAATCGGTGTGACATTCTTTCTCGAATGCCAGTATTCTAATCTAGTCCAATTCCTCATATATGCCTACACACAGTATGATACCACTTTCATGGCCCCACAGTGGCTATCACACTCAATATGATGCCCCCACGGTCCTATTACACACAGCATGATGTACAGTATGATTCCCCCTGACAATACATTTCCCCACACAGTACATTGAAAGAAGACATCCATTGTGTTCTACCTATAACCTAACATGTTGATACAAAGGAAGGCAAAAGACCCATGAGGCAGATGCTAATTGCCCCCTATTAACGAAAAAATCCTTCCCAACTCCACTAATGGCAATTAGACTAATTCCCTGGATGAACGTCCTATCACAGAATCTAGTTCCCATAACCTGTAATATATTTTTCAACAAAAGCATCCGGGCCATACTTGAACTTGTTTAGTAAATCAACAATTACAATATGATGTTCCCGAAAGTCTGAATATTAAAAATGGTGAACATTGGACATAATTTCAAAAAACATCACAGTAAAAGATAATGCCTTACCAACACCAGGTCAGATTACCAATGCACTGCAGGATGCAGCAAGCCTCCATGATAAAGGCGGGGGCAGCACATGTGCAAAATACTGATGCAGACAGCCACTCACTAACCTACCAATTCATGGAGGGGGTGGCTGTGTAGTATTATACATGCACACCGATGGAGTCTGCATAGGGCGCCAGTCACACAGATATGTGTGATACACAGTGTCTGGCTTGCAGCCTATTGATGTCTTGCTTGCAGCGTATTGATGACGCCCATAGTATTAGATCAGGCGGGTTGCCCAGAACTATATACATGCACCCCCACAGGACAGACGCCCCAATTCACCCAGCCAACACTAAAGAGGCCTGGCTGCATCCTGCAAAAAGATGTGCAAAAAAGATGAAAAATAGTATATAAGATAAGTACACCACATGAGGTATTGGACGATATTTTGGCCAAAATACGCAAGCTCACAACTCCATCGGTGTGCATGCATAATACTACACAGCCACCCCCTCCAAGAATTGGTAGGTTAGTGAGTGGCTGTCGGCATTAGTATTTTGCACATGTGCTGCCCCCGCCTTTATCATGGAGGCTTGCTGCATCCTGCGGTGCACTGGTAATCTGACCTGGTGTTGGTAAGGCATTATCTTTTACTGTGATGTTTATGTTCCCGAAAGTCCCGTAATTTCACTATTCTTAGAGTAAAGAATCGCCATCTATGATGACTGAGAAACCATCTTTCTTCTAGTAGGAGAGGGTGCCTCCTTGTCATCGTTGAAGGTCTATATGTAAAAAGTTCCTTAATAAGATCTCTATACTGTTTCTTCTTATATTTGTACATTGTAATAAGATCACCCTTAAACCTTCATTATTCCAAACTGAATAACCCTAACTTTGATAACCTGTCTTGGAATTGCAGTGCACCAATTCCCTTAATAACCTTGGTTGCATTTGTCTGCATACGTCCTAGTTCAACTATGTCCGTCTTATACACCAAAGACCAAAATTATACACAGTATTCTAAATGTGGCTGAATTAGTGACTTGTATACAGACAAAACTATGTTCTTATCATAAGCATCTATGCCTCTTTTAATGCTTCCATGGTTCTATTTGCCTTGGCAGCAGCGGCCTAGCACTGGTTATTAAAGTTGAGTTTGCTGTCCACCCATACACCCAAGTCTTTTCCAGTGATGGTTTTCCCAGTGTTTAGTACATAATTGTACATTGTAATTTGTCCCAAGCAAGAACATTTATCTACATTAAACTTCAATTGCCATTTTTCAGCCCAAACCTCAAGCTTACATAAATCCCTCTGTAATATTACATTATCCTCCTATGTACTGATAACCTTGCAGAGTTTACGATCATCTGAAAATATTGAAATTTTACTCTGTATACCCCCCAAAAGGTCATTAATAATTGTATTAAATAGAAGTCCCAATACTGACTCCTGGGGTACACCACTTTTAAATGTGACCCAGTTAGTGTGTTCCATTAATAACCATCATCTGTTTCTTATCACTGAGCTTTTTTTTGTTTCTTTCGAAATCATCTATACGGTTCCAGACATATGGACCTTTTTAAGTGCTAATGTTTATGGTATTTACCAAAGAAGCAGTCACCCAATGACACTCTTCCTTCAGAGAATCTTCTGGGCCATGGAAACTGGCATGACTTTGGGGTTACTTGTAGTTTTGAATGATTCATTTTACTATTCAATGTACTAAAAATGGGGAAAAAAATCCATTTGTGGTGAAATTGGACCAAATACTGATAGTGGGACGGTAGCCTAAATCTCGGTCTCCTTTGAAGCTCAGCATATAGATGAGCTCCAGAGGAGCACCAAGACAGCGGGCACAGGGCCCTCACTGTCCTAGTGACCCATCAGCCCCCGAGATCATGTCACAGGGCACAGATGGGAGCTGGTAAATGGAAGCAGTGGCACTGGTTACATTTACGTGCTGCTGTCAGAGATTGACAGCAGCATTTAAATGATTAACTTGTCGTAATTAATTGCTGTACTTTTATGTTAGAGGAGCAGGAAAGAAGGAAAAGCCGAGCTGTGGAGTTAGTATCAGAAGAACGTACCAACTCCAACTGCAGGTAGAAAAAAATGTAAATACTTATATATTGTTAATATTGTATATTATAAATTATTTTCATGCATAAATTGCTGAATATTTACTATTATTTGTTGCAGTATATTTGGTATTAGTAATTATTATAGTTGGAAATTTGACTTACTGACACCACAGCCCTAGTTAAAAGGGTTTTCCACAAGTGAATATATTTATATATATACTAGATGGTGCCCCAATTCTAACGCATCGGGTATTCTAGAATATGTATGCGGCCGACTGGGCGCAATCAGCAGAGTGGTGTTTAAATTTGGCGCCAATCTCGCTGATTGGTCGCGGTCGGCTGGCGGCCGCGACCAATCAGCAGAGCGTTGTTTAAATTTGGCGCCAGAGCATTGTTTAAATTTGGCGCCAATCTCGCTGATTGGTCGTGGCTGGTGTCCGCGACCAATTAGCAGAGCGTTGTATAAATTTGGCGCCAATCTCGCTGATTGGTCGTGGCTGGCATCCGCGACCAGTCAGCAGAGCATTGTTTAAATTTGGCGCCAAAATCGCTGATTGGTCGCGGGCAGCGTCCGCGACCAATCAGCACAGCAGTGTTTAAATTTGGCGCCAAAATCGCTGATTGGTCGCGGGCAGCGTCTGTGACCAATCAGCACAGCAGTGTTTAAATGTTGCGCCAAGATCGGTGATTGGTCGTGGCCGCTATTTAAATGTGGCGTCCAAATCGGTGATTGGTCGCGGGCAGCGGCCGCGACCAATCAGCACAGCGGTGTTTAACTTTTGCGCCAAGATCACTGATTGGTCGCGGCCAGAGACCGCGACCAATCAGCGAATCGTATAGGTGAGGACCGGGGAGCAGAATCGTATTGGTGAGGACCGGGGAGCGCCGCTGCCTGTGTGGCTACTTCCGCTGCGAGAAGCCGGGAGATGAGCGGCTTCTCGCAGCAGAAGTATCCCGACCCGCAGCGCCGCTCCCCGGTCCTCCCTTGACACCCTAGCCGCATGGAGGTCAACGCCACTGCCTGTGCGGCTACTTCCGCTGCGAGAAGCCGGGAGATGAGCGGCTGCTCGCCGGTCGGGGTTCTTCTGCTGCTAGCGGCCGGGAGATGAGAGCCTCGCACCAGTCATCTCCCGGCTGCATCGCCGCTGAGCTCCGTCCCGCAGATGAGCCTCTAACGGCCGCCATCTTTTTTCTGAAATCCCGCGTCGCTGATTGGCCGCTGCTGGACCAATCAGTGACGCGGGATTTCCCCGACAGACAGACAGACAGACGGGATAAGACGATTATATATATAGATATACGCGGTGTGCAGAATTATTAGGCAAATTGTATTTTAGAGGATTATTTTTATTGTTGATCAACAACTATGTTCTCAATCAACCCACAAGACTCATAAATATCCAAGCTTAATATTTTTGGAAGTTGGAGTGGTTTTTTTAAGATTTGGCTATCTTAGGAGGATATTTGTTTGTGCAGGTAACTATTACTGTGCAGAATTATTAGACAATTTAATAAAAACCAAATATAATCCCATCTCACTTGTTTATTTTCACCAGGTAAACCAATATCAGTGCACAAAATATAGAAATAAACATTTCTGACATGCAAAGACAAAAACCCCAAAAATTAGTGATCAGTATAGCCACCTTTCTTTATGATGACACTCAACAGCCTTCCATCCATAGATTCTGTCAGTTGCTTGATCTGTTTTCGATCAACATTGCGTGCAGCAGCCACCACAGCCTCCCAGACCCTGTTCCGAGAGGTGTACTGTTTTCCCTCCCTGTAGATCTCACATTTTATGATGGACCACAGGTTCTCTATGGGGTTCAGATCAGGTGATCAAGGGGCCCATGTCATTATTTTTTCTTCTTTTAGACCTTTACTGGCCAGCCACGCTGTGGAGTAGTTGGATGCATGTGATGGAGAGTTGTCCTGCATGAAAATCATGTTTTTCTTGAACGATACCAACTTCTTCCTGTACCACTTCTTGAAGAAGTTGTCTTCCAGAAACTGGCAGTAGGTCTGGGAGTTGAGCTTCACTTCATCCTCAACCCGAAAAGGTCCCACAAGTTCATCTTTGATGATACCAGCCCATACCAGTACCCCACTTCCACCTTGCTGGCATCTGAGTCGGAGTGGAGCTCTCTGCCGTTTACTGATCCAGCCTCTGGCCCATCCATCTGGCCCATCAAGAGTCACTCTCATTTCATCAGTCCATAAAACCTTTGAAAAATCAGTCTTAAGATATTTCTTGGCCCATTCTTGACGTTTTATCTTATGCTTCTTGTTCAAAGGTGGTCGTTTTTCAGCCTTCCTTACCTTGGCCATGTCCCTGAGTATCGCACACCTTGTGCTTTTTGATACTCCAGTAGCATTGCAGCTCTGAAATATGGCAAAACTGGTGGTGAATGGCATCTTGGCAGCTTCACGCTTGATTTTCCTCAATTCATGGGCAGTTATTTTGTGCCTTTTTTGGCCAACACGCTTCTTGCGACCCTGTTGACTATTTGCCATGAAACGCTTGATTGTTCGGTGATCACGCTTCAAAAGTTTGGAAATTTCAAGACTGCTGCATCCCTCTGCAAGACATCTCACAATTTTGGACTTTTCAGAGCCCGTCAAATCTCTCTTCTGACCCATTTTGCCAAAGGAAAGGAAGTTGCCTAATAATTAAGCACACCTTATATAGGGTGTTGATGTCATTAGCCAACACCCCTCCTCATTACAGAGATGCACATCACCAGATTTACTTAATTGGTAGTTGGCTCTCAAGCCTATGCAGCTTGGAGTAGGACAACATGTATAAAAAGTATCATGTGATCAAAATACTCATTTGCCTAATAATTCTGCACACAGTGTGTATATATATATATATATATATATCACACTATAATACAGTATGTCTTTTTTAGTTGAACAATTGGGATGTGGCTGCTGGGACCCCCAGGATGCCCAGTACTGAATCCAACTGGTTCTTATACATAAACCTTAAGTAGAGCCACATGAAAGTAAAAGGATCAGAGTGCCTGAAAAATGTATGGATCAGAAGGTGTTTTTCCCTGGATTGACTGTCATTCGTAGATGTAACAGAATCACTGGTCTTCTCTTCCACTTTTGGCTGAGGATTAGAGGATTAACATGAAACATGGAAACGATATTCTCTCATCAGACATATATGATGTTTAGTATTGATATGCCATAAATGTCAGTAGTATTACATTAAATGCAAAGGGACATTAATCAATTTGAAATGATTCTTTTTAGTTTTTTTTTTATTAAGAATTACATGGAAGAATGAACAGATGTTCTTGGAGGGCCTTCTTCTGCAGATGTTACTTGCTGGTCAGAAGGCCACAGGTAGATGGTACAAGTCCTTCCACACAGGTGCATCTTTAATGGTGGACATGCTGTACTAGGCACTAGACATGAAGGGTTTTTCACATTGAGATGTTTGTGTTGCTCCGATGACAGGGAGCAAATATGCAGCTTTGTCTGATGGAGCGAGCAACCCTGGATAATCCACGCCGGCAAGATGATATCAGCCGGCGGAAGGTGGAACCTGTGAGAGGAGACAAAGAGACATAACTAATGTAAGTAATGGGACTACATATTAGAGCAGGGATGTCACACTCAAACACACAGAGGGCCAAAATGAAAAACTTGGACCCCACATAATCCTACATACAGAATAATGGCCCCACATAGTCCTCCGTACAGTATAATGGGCCCCACATTGTCCTCCATACAGAATAATGGCCCCAAATAGTGGTGGTGGTTCTGTTGTCGTGGGTCAAATATAACCACCCTGCGGGCCAGGTTTGCAGATTTACATGCAGATTTACATGCGTTTTTTCTGCCAGAGAGAAGCGTTTTTTCAGCATTTTTACATGCGCTTTCGCATGCGTTTTTTCAAGAAGTTTTCCAAACGATTTTGAGCATCACTTGGAAAAGTGCTTGACAAGTTGGTCACACTATTTAAATCCATGCAACCGGCATGGATTTATATAGTGTGACCGAGTAATAGTTAAAAAAAAGAATAAGAATGGTAAAAAATGAAAAAAAAAAGATTATACTCACCTTCCGGTGTCTTCCCGGTGTCATCTCTGCTGCGTCCGGTCTCTTGCAATGCTCGCGGTGCTGTGAAGGACCTGCGGTGACGTCATTGAGTCATGTGATGGGTCACATGACTCAGTCACGTCATGACAGGTCCTTCACAACAGCGCGAGCATTGCAAGAGACCGGACGGCGTGGACAAAACACTGGGAGGACATCGGAAGGTGATTATAAGCTTTATTTTTTATTTTAAATTCTTTTCTTTACAGATTCTATGGTACCCAGGTCTGGATGAGAGTCTCCTCTCCTCCAGACTTGGGTACCATCCGCACATTAGAAAGCGCCAATTACGCAAGTACAGATGCAGTCTTGCGGAATTAGCGCGTTCTAATGCAAGTCAATGGCGGCGATTACGCTGCGCGTCCGCAAAATTAATGGACATGCTGCGTATTTTTGAGCGCAGCATAAACGCTGCGGAAAAATACGCAGCATGGGCATTGAAAGTGCGGAATTGCATTGGAGACCATGGGGGAAGGTTTACCAAGCGTTTCCCAAGTGTTTACGCTGTAGAAATTCCGCAGCGTAAACGCTTGAAAAACGCATCGTGGGCACACAGCCTAAGAGTGAGGATTTTTATAAAATGAAATGTTGGGCTGTTTTCACATTACACTTTTTGACACAGGCTGCAATAGAATGACCTATAGAGCTATACATACCTGACAATATGGATGACTGTCTGCCTTCAGCAGTGAAACACTGCTTGTCATCATCAGACTTAGAGGGGGAAGAATCTTTCTACGTCTGGTTGTCATCAGATTTAGAGGGGGAAGAATCTTTCTGCCTCTGCTTATCATCATCAGATTTAGAGGGGGGAGAATCTTTCTGCATCTGGTTGTCATCAGATTTAGAGGGGGGAGAATCTTTCTGCGTCTGGTTGTCATCAGATTTAGAGGGGGGAGAATCTTTCTGCGTCTGGTTGTCATCAGACTTAGAGGGGGGAGAATCTTTCTGCGTCTGGTTGTCATCAGACTTAGAGGGGGGAGAATCTCTCTGTGTCTGGTTGTCATCCTCAGATTTAGAAGGGGGAGAATCTTTCTGCGTCTGGTTGTCATCAGACTTAGAGGGGGGAGAATCTCTCTGTGTCTGGTTGTCATCAGATTTAGAAGGGGGAGAATCTTTCTGCGTCTGGTTGTCATCAGATTTAGAGGGGGGAGAATCTTTCTGCGTCTGGTTGTCATCAGATTTAGAGGGGGGAGAATCTTTCTGCGTCTGGTTGTCATCAGACTTAGAGGGGGGAGAATCTTTCTGCGTCTGGTTGTCATCAGATTTAGAGGGGGGAGAATCTTTCTGCGTCTGGTTGTCATCAGACTTAGAGGGGGGAGAATCTCTCTGTGTCTGGTTGTCATCCTCAGATTTAGAAGGGGGAGAATCTTTCTGCGTCTGGTTGTCATCAGACTTAGAGGGGGGAGAATCTCTCTGTGTCTGGTTGTCATCAGATTTAGAAGGGGGAGAATCTTTCTGCGTCTGGTTGTCTTCAGACTTAGAGGGGGGAGAATCTTTCTGTCTGTTTGGTAGAAGAAAAACATATAAATTACAAGTGAAAACAATAGATACGGATACAACACCTGTCTGCAAAGCCCATTAGGACATCTGAATAACATGAAGGGGATGCTGTGCTCAAGACCCTCTTCTACCAGCAAGAATGGAGAATCACTAGCAATATTTATTTTCCTGTAATGAACTGGAAATTAAAGCTGGTCATAGTTATCAACTTTCATCACCAGCGTTATCACAAGTCAGAAACATGGTGATCAGCAATCATGTGGTCATCGATACTGGATTTAGTATCGACTTACACTCGTCTTGAATTTGGTGTTGTGAACACATATCAGAATGGACCCCATAAAAATAATTTGCTCACATGTCTGACTGTTTTGCACTTTCTGGTGAATACCCTGGAGGTGACTTGGGTTCTTCATTGTTCATCATCTTGGTATGGATGGAACAGAGCTAATACAAAGAGGAAAAAAAAATATTTTAATATTTTACAATTTTATTTTAATTACAGGTTGTATGGATCTTATTGGTCACATACTTGCTTTAGAAAGCCTATGCGAAGATGATAGAAAGTTTTGGCTTTCCGGCCAGTCATTATCTTCACTTGTGTCCCCCTCATCTGAATCAATATGTTGATGTCTGCTACATCGAGCTGAAAAGTACAAGAGTTAATCGAGATTATTAGCATAATACTTTGTCCTGAACAGTCACCATTTGATCATGAATCAAGGTGGGGACTGATTCTCACTTAAAATGAAATACAAGACACACAGCAGCTTTCTGCAGATGATGTCTCATTCTACTTACTGTCAAAGTAGATGGTATCCTCTTCTGACTCAAGATCAGGAATGAACAGCGACTTCTGACTTAGAAGGTTGTCAAAATCTAAGTTACGCAGGAATGGATGAAATTTGATCTCATTTGCTCCTCCTTGAAAAGGAAAACAATGAATAGTGATATAGTTATTGTCAAAGAGACAAGTTTCTTAGGCCTCCTACACATATCCGTGTTTGCACTACATGTGGCATCCATTTTTCTTTCACGTATGCCACCCGTACCCATTATCATCTATGCTGCTGTTTTTTTGTGGCAGCACAGATGACAAGTGCCAATACAAGTCTATGGGACCCTGAAAAACACGTACATCACACAGATGGCATCCGTGTGCCATTTGTGTGCCTTCCTTACGCTGTATCTGTTTAACATTACAAAGTATAAGAGATACTTTATCATTTCTTTTTCTTTGCCGTACCGGAAAAACACTGATGGCACACTGATGGCACACTGATTCAAAACACTGATGACACTAGTACTGTTTTTTTCCGGTACTGGTTTCAGTACTGATTTTATACGGACGTGTGAAGGGGGCGTTAATCTGAACGGTTGACGTAACAGAGCCGAAGTGAAGTAGATGTACTGAAAGTCTTAGCATGAAGAATGGGGAATGGCCAAGCTGGTAGAGAACAAAACCTCAGTGCTGATCCTCATTATTCATTTTCTGTTCACAGAGGTGTAATAAGTCATTAATAATAGTATTATATACATTACCTGTCCCAAGTCTTTGTGCTGGATCTTTTCTGAGCAGCTCAATGATGATATCCCGAGCTGTGGCTGGAAAAGCCGAATTAGTAAGTTTCCAATATATGTCATCTGTTATGTAAAAAGCAAATATTACAGAAAATGAAACATCTTAATTTATTTTATCAAAACAAAAATCTTTTATATTAACAAAAGTAACTAAATCACACAACTAATCTATTCAAATAACAATGACATTACACAGCAATCAGATTATTTTACTTACCCCTGACAATATGGCTGTAAATGTCATATTTGGAAGGCCCATAAAATGGTACACGTCCTACAAGAAATGTATATAGGATGATCCCAATTGACCACCAGTCAGCTGGCCTTCCATAGCCTTCCTTTAAGATAACTTCTGGGGCTATGTAATGAGGGGAGCCAGCAATCTGGAAAAAACAGAGGAATGAGATAATGATCAGAGAACATAATTGTGACAAATAACATCAGTGGAAACGTTTTCTAGATGAGAAAGTATAAGAGAAGGAGAAATGGAGGAGATGAGTAAAGAACAAGTTCCTGCCTACCTCCTTATCATGGAACTCTCTGGTGATGTCCTCAATTGGAGCCTTGTAGATCTCTGATGTTGGTCTCATGAGGCAGAGTTTGGAAAGCCCAAAATCTGTAACTTGAATATGACCAGTTGACGTTATCAGGAGGCTGTGAAAAAAAGAGGATGTCAGCCCCAAGTTGCAAATAGTTTGTATAATAAACGATATCTTTTTACCCCTTTCTTATACTACAAGTGTCACTTACTTTTCAGGCTTCAGGTCTCTGTGCATTACACCATAGCTGTGCAGATATTCCACAGCTAGAACCGTTTCTGCAATGTACAGACGAGCCAAGGGGACAGGTAAACACCCATAGTTCTTCATAAAACTGCCACAGTCTCCTCCTACAGCAGAAAGCAAATATGACAGGAGAGGGTTTGTTACAATGTAAATGACCCATGAGGAGTGTGAATGAGAAATGAGCGGAGACATTGGGGCAGGACGTCATACACAGAGATATACTGTATAATAATGCAAAAAACCCTCCATTGGAGCATACCCGAATAGTAACTAGGACTGCACTAAATGTCTATGAAGCAAAACCACAAAGGTGCAAGAGCTGCACAAATAAGTGCAATGAAGCAACATCCCATATAAAAGCATGAATCTTTATTAGTCACGTGGAATAAATATTTAAAAATAACAAGGTAACTCATACAAAAAAGAGACACTATTCTGGCCAAAAAAGTATGAGCTATATATACTATGTATCTTGCAATAAATAAATATATAATTAGTTAAAGGTGTTAGCAGTCTCATTTGTGGTTTTGCTTTATATACTGTATAAGGCCGGTTTCACACGTCCGGATATTTCTGGTACCGGAAAAACCTGTGTCGGAGATGTCCGTGTGCCGCATCAGGAGCACACGTACCGGCGTTTGGGAATCAGTGTACAGTTAGCGTTATTCCCAAAAGCCGGGTACTGAACGCTGCGCTCATCATTTTCCCCTGCCGGCACTGCGATCAGCACCAGCAGGAGTTAATAATGAGAGTTGTAGTCTGCTCCCGGTGTCTCCACCTGTAAAAATAAGAATAAAATAAAAAAAAACCCTTATACTCACCTACCTGTCCTAAGTATCTCCTGCTGTAATCCATGCGACTACTCAGCAGAGGAGCTGGGGAGAATGACTCCTGCAGCGAGCGACGCCAGACCTCAGCTGAGCTCAGTGAGTGACAGGACACCGCTCGCTGAGCTCAGCGCAGATTCGGGGCCGCTCGCTGCAGGAGTCATTCTCCCCGGCTCCTCTGCTGAGCGGTCTCATGGATTACAGTGGGGGACATTTAGGACAGGTGAGGGTATAGATTTTTTTTTTATTCTTATTTTTACAGGTAGAAATACACTGGGAGAAGACAACCCTCATCATTAACCCCTGCTGGTTCTGATCGCAGCGCCGGCAGGGGACAATGATGAGGGCAGCGTTTAGCACCCGGCGCTAACTTTATCGCTAATTCCCAGGCGCCGACACATGTCACACGGATGGCATCCGTGTGCAGTATGTGTTTACACTGAACCATTGACTTGAATGGGTCTGTGTGATCCGTCCTGCTGGCCAAAAACAGACATGTCTACGTGTGGATCACATGGACACACGGTCCGTGGAAACACTGACATGTGCGCACATGTGTCAGTGTCTCCAGTACGTGTGGTAAACTGTCACCTCACGTACCAGAAATACTGAAGCGTGAAAGAGGCCTAATGTAGAGCGTATAAAGCAGAGTGACCCAATATAAAAAGACAGAGCCGTGCCTCATCTGCAAGCCTCTTATTCATTACTCTGTGAAATGCTCATCTATACAAACTGTTAGAATTGAGTCAAATCCTCCTTTTATCCTCAGTGGATATTTTTGCCATTCTCAGTGAGGACATTCACCAGAGACTTTCACAGAGATAATGATTTTCCTGGCATCTTGGTAACAGATAACTTATAGTAAATGCAGTATGGACATGTATCCGTCCATGTGGTCACATTCAGATTATGGAGAAGATGCTAGAGATAAGCAGATTGAGGCTGGATATAGGCACAATGGATATGACTTACCTGCTGCATACTCCATGACCATACACAGATGATGAGGAGTTGGAAAGGAGCACAACATGGAGGCCACAAAGGGACAATCAGCAAATGTTAGGATGTCCCTCTCTAGAAAGGCACGTTCAAGTCTTCTTGGAATATTCACGTTCTCCTTGTCCAGCTTCTTCATAGCGAATAGCTGGCTTGTGTATTTGTGTCGCACTAAGTGGACGGCTCTGGAGAGAAGGAAAATCCATGATTTATAATGAATTCTTACTAACATTTTGTCTATAAACCTTATCACATGATTGTCTGGTTACTACTAGATGTCACTAGAAATCCATGTAGAAATCCATCAAGTTACACAACATAAATGATGACCTATGCGAGGTCCTCATCTATGTCACGTCCTAACTGACCTAAATAATGACATATAGATGTGGCCAGTAGACATGAGCTAACACATTTGAGTGGAATTAAATTCTACTCAGATTTTGCAAAATTCTGCATTCACCAATATGGCGTTTTGTTTTTTTGTTTGTTTTGTTTTTTGTAATTTGCTTACTCATGGATTTAGCAGAATGTCAAGCGTTGGCCACCATTTTCAAAATCTTAAAACGCCATAAAAAAGTTTAAAAATAAACAAATTTTTATACTCACTTCTACGGCCCCTCCGCCTCAACCGTCCGTTCCTTGCCGCATCCTCAAATCTCTGCTGCTAATGCTGAAATCCAAATGCCTCTCATACTGGGACGGGACTTCCAACATTGATGAGATCTGGGAGGATTATGCACAAGCGCAAGAACAGTCACGGTGTCACAATGTTGTGACTTTTTATGCTCTTGCATAGAACTCTCTCAGACCTTCTCAAAGCCTGAAGTCCTTGCATAGCGTGAGCGGTGGCAAACTGAAGAGGCAGTGAGGACCGGACGGGTGACGGTGAGAAGTGGAGGGGCTAGAGAATTGAGCAGTAAGGGGAGTATAAGTATGTTTCTTATGCTTATTATGTTCTGGGGCCTGGTGAGGCCCCAGAGCATAATAAGGGACATTAATTTCTCCTTGAATCGTATTTTCACAAGTCCACGTGAACAAGCAAATTAGAATTTTGCCTGATTCGCTCATCTCTTGTGGACAGTATGGACTCAGAGCATTTCTCTGTTGTACGGGCTGGGCACAGAGACAGAAGCATTGTCATAAGGAACACTAGGAAATGTATATTATGCAAACATAAAGCTCACCCATAAGCTCCACTGCTGATCAGTTTGATTGGTTTAAAGTCGGTCTTACTAGGACTTGTCTCCAAGTTCAATGATCCGGTCAAGGCCTAGAAATAATAAGAAATGACATTAAGACATAGAATCTGCAGGAAAATAAAAGCTCCAGATGCAGGAACTTCTCCTTTATATTATGTCCACGCTGATTACATTGCAGCAGATGTAGAGGACATGATGCAAGCCGGACCCTCCACAGACAGTATTATATTTTAAGGGGATATTCCCCATGCATAGATATCACTGTACTGCAGGGTATGATAAGGGGCATCACACAGAAGAGGCAGAATAACAATGCCATCATTACTCACAATAGATCTGATCTACATAAAAGCAAAGATATCCCATTGTCATCTGGGGTATAATATTATATGTGTAATTCATACCCCGTTATCTGATGATAAACAGACGTCTCCTCTGATACTTACACTGGCAGATTCGTGGATCTCTGGTGTCTCACATATTCCACCATCAGTACTGGCCGTCGACACAGTTATTTCTAAAATAATGATAAAATAATGAAAAGATGTCATGTATCAGTCTATATCAGTACTTAATATATAACACATCCATATAATGAAGGACATGACAAGATCTCTGTAAATGATATAAAAACTAGATATCTGGTATTCTGCACATACTAAATATACAGTATTTATGGCACATCCAGAGATAGATACACTGGGCGATTGTTCAGGATCTGATTACCGTATTTTTCAAGTTATAAGACACACTTTTTTCTGTAAAATGGGGGTGCGTCTTATCCCAACGTAGCTTACTGAGGGGGGGGGGGTTGCGGTGAAGCGAGGCCCCAGGACGCAGGGTCACTGCTGCAGGAAGCTGGCGGCGGCAGGAGTGGGGCGATGCTGTGGGCCCCAGGCTGGGAGGAGGGGGTGTTCGGCGGTGCAAGGATGCAGCGGCCCCTGGGCTTTCAGAAAATGTCGCCGGAGACTCCGCACTTCCATGATTTTCAGTGTGGTGGACTTCGGAAAAATGGATTCTGGAGATGGCGCATGCAGATTGAGATCTTGTCTCCCGAGATCTCAATCTGTGCATGCGCCACCTCCGGTGGAGATTTTCCCAAGGTCCACCAGATTGAAAACCATGGAAGTGCAGGGACTTCAGTGCAGCATCGCCCCACTCCTGCTGCTGCCATCTTTCCGCCGCCTTTCCCCTAGAAAAGTTACCACAAAATTGGATTATAAGTTGCTCCACCATTTTATTAAAAAAATGTTTTTCCTATTTTCCGCTCCAAAATTTCACCTGCTTCTTATGGTCCGGTGCATCTTATAGTCTTCAAAATATGGTATTTTTGAACAATTACATGATTGGGGATCTATGACCCTCATTTTGGAGCCGAGAAGACCACACAGGCGTGAAGTAGAATTACATGATCCCTCTCCATTACAGGGAATGAAGAGTAAATCTACATATTCTCTGCCATTCTCTATAATATCTGGATATTTGAATGTAAAATATTAGATGATCGGCTTACCTTCAATCAGATCAGTTTTTAGCTCTAACTGACTAATATTAGGGTCAGGCATGTTCACGGTTTGCCCCTCTTCGGAGTCACCTTCGGATGTTTCCTGATGGTTATAATATGTACAATTAGTATAACATTTCACAAATACTAAATTATCATATACAATAGATAGGAAGGACTAAACATTGGATTTACTGGTAATTTCAGTATTGGACGGACTATACACAGCCACTCCCTCCAGTAAATCAACAATAATATATAAGGTACTTGTATATACAACTGATCTCTGTTATCAGAATTGCAGCATTTACAAGAAGGAAGATTGTGATGATCGAGCAAAACAGAGGCAGAAATACAAACTCCCACCGCTGAGTACAGACTGCCATCACAGATGATGGAGCCGCAGGGACAGGCGGTCATGAAATATCCTGTGCCTGCCTGGAGGGGACAAGGACATGTGATATAGAAGATGATGGCTCCTTACCAGGTGCTCCAGTGAGCGGGCCGGACTCTCCAGTATATTCAGGACATTTTGGGCCAGTTGTTTAAAAAAGGCCAATTTTCCACTTTGGGCTTTTTCTTCAGCCTATAAAGATGGAAATAAATACAAAAGGAAAATCATGAGAGAAAGTGCAGAATGGAGGAGGCCATTTATGTCACCATTTTACTCCTGTCTATCTGCAGCTACAATTACTACACATTTGGTACATTTTATATATTATATTGGTGTCGATCTAAAGAACAATTTTCTGTAAATAAACTTGTATTCCATTATTATTATTTGATTTGTATTATTATTATTATTATTTTTTATACAGCATAAAAACACTTGTATAATTAGTGGTGGTGAATTATGATGTCATAATAGCAGTGATGTCGTGATGGAATCTTGTGATGGAATCTTAACGGGGCATCTCACCGTGAAAGGAAGTTTCCTAGCAATAGTTAAGGTGGCAAAACCATAGTTTGTGCATCAGTACCAGATGCTTGAATGTAAGAAAGAACTGTGGGTACTTTACATTTCTAATCAGTGAGGCTAGTTCTATGGTCTGAGATAAATTATTAATATTTGTTATACACAATAAAAATCATAATTACATATTTATAAGAAATCCGGATTAAGGTGCTAAATGAAGTGTCTTTACTAAGGGACAAGGACTGGACTAGGAATGAAATCTAGCCCTGACATTTGAATCATACAGGCTCATGCTGCACTTTTACACCCTCTTCCCAAAATGGGGATCTCTATTACAAATATGACCCTGCCTGACACTGAAGAAAGTCTAAATTTTATTACTACCAATAATACCACTATACAGTAAGGGAGACCAACTAGACATAATAATAATAATTTGTGCAGATTGTCTGCTATTTACCTGTTGTACTAATGTCCTGATGTTCTGCTGTAAATGCTGAAGATATTCTGAGGTAATACGACCTTGGTAGTATTTGGTCAAGCAGTCCCGTACAAGCTCCATAACCAGCCGGTAAGTGAAGCTGAGGACGCCATCGGGTAGTGGTAGCACACAGTTAGGGGTATAGGTGGTAAGAATCCCCTGGAGTAGTGCCAACTCCTGAAGTCTGTCTGGAGAAATTCCAGACATTTCAATGAAATGCGCAATCAGTATATCACTAGATAAGTAGCTAAACACTGACAACAATGACACCGGGGTATCAAAGTGACACTGAAGTGTAAACGCTTGTATAAGTAGTGGTTGTGAATTATGATGTCATAATAGCAGTGATGTCATGATGGAATCTTGTGATGGAATCTTACAGGTGCATCTCACCTTATAAGGAAGTTGCCTAGCAACAGCTAAGATGCCATCTACATAGACTGAGCATCAGCATCAGATGCTTGAATGTAAGAAAGAGCTATGGGTACTTCACTTTTACTTTGATAGGCAGGTGAGTATAAGGATTTTTTAATTTTATTCTTATTTTTACACTAGGACACAGCGGGAGCAGACTACTACTCTCATCATTGTCCCTTGGTTGTGCTGATCACAGCGCCAGCAGGTTACAATGATGAGGGCAGCATTCAGCACCCGGTGATTGGGAACAGCGGTAACTGTACTGCTGATTCCCAGGTGGCGGAATGTGCGCTCCTGATGCGGCACACGGTTGCCACACAGGTGCACATGGACACGTATATCTCCCGTACCGGTTTATCCGATACTGGAAATATCAGGACATGTGAAACCGGCCTAACTCTGGACTCTGTAAACAGAAAAAACTGATGGCACTTCTAATACGAGAAATAGGTGTGAACAGGTGCTTACTAGGAGAAGCTACCTCCATATACAATTAACAAATAAAGTAGCAAACTGCAATGCTAAGTATGTAAGCATGAAATATGGAATATAAATAGCATTACTGCTATAGAAAATAGAAATAAATGAGAAATCTTAGCGCATAAATTGGCCAATTCATGTGTACCTGTCCCTTAGAGAGGTATTCACATTGGTAGGGTCCTGGCACTGAGAAACGCCTTACCGCGGCTGCCAGATACACATGAATTGGCCAATTTATGTGCTAAGATTTCTCATTTATTTCTATTTTCTACAGCAGTAATGCTATTCATATTCCATATTTCATGTTTACATACTTAGCCTTGCAGTGTGCTACTTTATTTGTTAATTACTCTGGACTCTGTGTGGCCTCTGTTCAGCGGTGTTCTTTTTATCAGAGGCTCGCAAAACTGTGGCCGACGGCACTTTTATTCACGCCTAATAAAAAGACGGACACCGTGGGATCACAGGCCAGACGGTGCCTCCATCTGCCTCATTACAGGGAATCTTCCGCCGGAGGCTCCGTCTGGATCACGTATTTCAGAGATTTACATGGAAACCCCGGTGTAAGCGCTGAGCGTAGAGCACAGGATAAATGTGGGCAGAGCCATATTGCGAACTCTGGGAGGCTGAATGAACAAACCAACAGCAGGTGAAGAATTGGTTTTATTTATTTATTTACACCGTTCCTCGTGCGGTTTAAGTGATTAGATGACTTTATTCTTCGGGTCGGTGCGATTACAGTGATACCAGATTCATATCGGGTTTTTACATTTGGCAGCTGTCACACACTAAACTTTTTTTTTTGCAAAGACTAGTTTTTGCATCGCCATATTTTCAGAGCTATAATTTTTCCATATTTCGGTCGACAGAGTTATGTGATAGCTTGTATTTTGCGGGACAAGTTGATGTTTTTATTGGTACCATTTTCGGGCATGTGACATTTTTTGATCGCTTTCTATTCTGATTTTTGGGAGGCAGAATAAACAAAAACCAACAATTCAGTAATTGTTTTTTTAGTTTTTTTTATGCAGCTCTGCGTGTGGTAAAATTAATAAGGCAGCTTTATTCCTCGGGTCAGTACATTTACAGCCATACTGCATTTATATCTTTTTTTATGTTTTGGCGCTTTTACACAATAAAAACTATTTCATAGAAAAAATCGCTTTATTCTAAGAGCTATAACTTTTTTATTTTTTGGCTGATGGAGCTGTATGGTGGCTTGCTTTTTGCGGGACAAGATGATGTTTTCAGTGGTATAATTTTTATTTATATTCGTCTCTTTGATCGCATTTTATTCCACTTTTTGTTCGTTGGTATGATGATAAAGCACCGTTTTTTGATTCTTTTTTTTTACTGTGTTCACTAAAGGGGTTAAATAGTGGGACAGTTTTATAGATCAGGTCGTTCCGGATGCGGCGATACTAAATATGTGTACTCTTATTGTTTTTCTTCATAATAATATTTTATTTTTTTATTATTTTTTTATTTTTAAAAAAATATTTTTACAACTTTTTTTTCACTTTTTTTACTTTGTCCCACTATGGGACTTTCACTTTCAGCAGGCTGATCGCAGTTCTAAGGTATAGCAGTGCAGGATCACTGCTATACCTTGTAAACTGTCAGTGCTGCAGACACAAGCTAGTTTGATCATGCACTGCGCATGGTCAAACTAACTTGCTGGTGCCTGGTGACACAGGTGTCGTCATGATGACATCGTGTCACCATGGCAACGATCGGGACCCCGTGAGGACAGCGCAGGGTCTCCGATCCAAGAGCAGAGGTGCTTCTGTCCCTCCACTCACTTGCTAAATGCTGCGATCGCAGCATTTAGGGGGTTAAAGTGCCGGGTGTCAGCTGTCAAAATCAGCTGACAACCGGTGGCGATTGATCCCGCACAGCCTGTGTCGTAATAATACGTACCTGGTCCATAAGGCCCAGGGCACAGGGACGTATTATTATGCACAATGTCAGAAAGGGGTTAAAGCTTCTGACGCGCCCCTGGGCCTGCTGTGTCGTGCGGCATCGCGCGCACGGGGGCTTACCCGGAGCCGGATCAGATGGGGGTAGTAGTCTCGTGGCGGTGACCCGGTCCGTGCCCAGGGAGTCAAACTGAGCGGCAGTATTTAGCAGTAGATGTTATATTGCTCGACTACGCCACCCGTTGAATGCAGTCATGAGACCGCCGCTGCAGGGCAGACCGCTGAGGCCGGTGGTACGGTTGTGCAGCGGGGATGGTATAACCCCCAACGGGAGGGGTATGGCCTCAGGGCAGCGGATGTGGATGATGAAACACTCAGAGACGGTGCGGTGTAGTTCAGGGTCTTTACTGGTGGCAAAGGTAGACCCTCCCGGAGTACTGGCTAGCGATCGGGGCCTGGTCAGTCCGTGAGCAGATGGAATCTTCCCTGGCCAGGCGGAGTTGTAGGCCTCCCCAACTAATCGTACTCTTCTGGCTACCTTGCTAGAGGCTGGTAAAAGTAGCCCACGTCCCTGAGTGTACCGTGTGGTGCTCACCCGTATGGCCGGTGACTCATAGAATCATAGAATCATAGAATGGTAGAGTTGGAAGGGACCTCCTGGGTCATCTGGTCCAACCCCCTGCTCAAAGCAGGATTCACTAAATCATCTCAGACAGATGTCTGTCCAGCCTCTGTTTGAAGACGTCCATTGAAGGGGAACTCACCACCTCTCGTGGCAGCCTGTTCCACTCATTAATCACCCTAACTGTCAAAAAGTTTTTTCTAATATCTAATCTGTGTCTCCTCCCATTTAGTTTCATCCCATTGCTTCTAGTCTTTCCTTGTGCAAATGAGAATAAAGATGATCCTTCTACAATGTGACAGCCCTTGACATATTTGTAGACAGCTATTAAGTCTCCTCTCAGTCTTCTTTTTTGCAAGCTAAACATTCCCAAATCCTGCAACCGTTCCTCATAGGACATGGTTTGCAGACCAGTCACCATTCTGGTCGCTCTTCTCTGAACTTGCTCCAGTTTGTCTATGTCTTTTTTAAAATGTGGTGCCCAAAACTGTACACAGTATTCCAGATGAGGTCTGACCAAAGAGGAGTAAAGACCGATAATGACTTCACGTGATCTAGACTGTATGCATCTGTTAATACATCCCAGAATTGTATTTGCCTTTTTTGCTGCTGCATCACACTGTTGACTCATGTTCAGTCTATGATCTATTAGTATACCTAAGTCTTTTTCACATGTACTGTTGCTTAGCTCTATTCCTCCCATTCTGTATATGCTTTTTTCATTTTTATTGCCCAGATGTAGTACTTTGCATTTTTCCCTGTTAAAAACCATTCTATTGGTTGCTGCCCACTGCTCCAGTTTATTTAGGTCTTTTTGAATCCTCTCTCTCTCTTCTCTAGTATTAGCTATCCCTCCTAGCTTTGTGTCATCAGCAAATTTAATCAGTTTACCCTCAATTCCTTCATCTAAATCATTGATAAAGATGTTGAACAATACAGGTCCCAGGACGGAGCCCTGTGGTACCCCACTTGAGACATTCATCCAGCTGGATGTGAAGCCATTTACAACCACCCTTTGAGTCCGATCACTAAGCCAGTTATGAATCCACCTAACAGTTGCCTGGTCCATTGCATACTTGGTCATTTTTTCAATAAGGATGGTGTGAGATACTTTGTCAAATGCTTTGCTGAAGTCAAGATATACTATATCTACAGCATTTCCCTGATCCACCCGGGGCCTTCTGGTAGCTTCTGCTCCACGACGGCGGTGCTGGTCCCTTGCGTGTGACCGTGCCTTCGGGTTTCTTGGCCAGAGGACCTGAAATCCCCTGCCGGGCGGTTTCTGCTGCTGGGTAAGGATTAGTCCCCACAGCCTCGGACTCCCGGTCCGGTAAGAACTCTTCAATCAGGGCGAGCTCTACAGCTTCCAGCCCCTGATCTCTTTTAGCACAGCTCCCACAGAGCTCCTGATCTTTCTTGCTCCTAAAGCTGCTCCACTACAGACCAGACTGTGTCTCTGTCTGTGTTCTCTCACTCTCTTCTAACCCTGCCTCAGCCCCAGCTTTATATAGGGGAAGTTCTTCCCCTCCCAGGACTGGGCAGGAGGTGTGGCATGCATAGGATGTCTGACCAGGAAACCTCCCACCTGCTCACAGACGTAATATTGCTATTACTGTGGAAACCAGACCCCTGGGGTGCCACATTCCCCCCTAGTAAAATTTAGTACTCCGGGACTAAACATATTTTTGTAAAACATAACAAGTAAAAACAGAAACAGTACAATAAAGAAGAACACATTAGGATGGTCACGGCATGTCCGCAACCGGGTGCAGTCTTTGAAGAAAACAAAGGTGTCCATTTCACCAAGAGACCGGGAGCCGTAACCAGGTAGGGGTCTGTCCTGCCCCGAGTCCTTAACAGTCTTTGTCCTTTCCTGGGTTACGCTCCAAACATATGTACAAAGGATTCCGGATAATCCCTAAATGACACCTATAAAATAACTAAAAATACACAATTATTTACAGGTAACAGAAAACAGGTAAATACAAATAAACAGTCTAAACACTTAGATCCTCCAACGTACGGGCAACTGGCCTCTAGTGGCTCTAGTGGACCTACGGAGCTGACTGACTGGTCCTGAGCTACGGGGTGTAGGAGCTGTCAAAGGTAAACTGGGCAGCTGTCTACGGGCTCTTTGGCTCACTAGGGGCACGGCAGGCTCACTATAAGCAGAGGGTTGATCCTCCTGGTCTGCTTGTGTGGGGTCTTCTGCCTCCTGGACCGGCTGCTCTTCCAGCTCTACCTGTTTCTCTGTAGGTACTTGAGATGCTGGTTGGAGGAAGGTGAGGACGGGTACCACAACAGCGCCATTGACTTGAGTCCAAGACCGAGGGAAGTCTCCGAGCACAGTACTGACCATATCTTCCCTTTCCTCTGCGGGTCGAGGGTCTTCTTGTTCTTCTTCAGGGCTTCGTAGCTGTTCGGGACACTTCTTCAGGTGATCTCGGGAGACAATGGCTGTGGTTTCTCCTCCGTCCTTACTGATTATGCAGACTTTCGGGTTCTCATGGCTTGAGGGCAGTACGGTGTACGGGTCCTTCTCCCACTGGTCGTCCAACTTGTGGAGGCGTCTCTTCCTCTTCAAGACCTGCTCTCCAGGTACCAGGGGAACAGCGGGAGCATACTGGTTGTAAGTCTTCTCCTGTCTTTCTCTAGCTTGACAGAGACTTCGCTCCACGCTCTCCTGTACTTTCCGGTACTGCTGCTGCCTTTCTGTGTCCCAGTCTGCTTCTGGTGAAGTGTCCTCGGGTGTCAGGACTCCCATCTCCAGATCAACAGGAAGCTTACCAGGTCTTGCTCTCATTAGGTAAGCCGGGGTACAGTTGGTAGAACCTACCAGGATGTGGTTGTATAGGTCCACCAGATCAGGCAGTTTCTCAGGCCACAGACTGCGTTCTTCCAGGGGCAATGTTTTCAGAAGATCTATCACCACCTGGTTCATTTTCTCGCAGAGCCCATTGGTTTGCGGATGATAGGGTGTTGTTCTTATCTTCCGGCAGCCATACAGAGTACAGAACTCCTGGAAGACTTCCGCTTCAAAGGCTGGTCCTTGGTCCGTCAGCACCTGCTCTGGGTATCCGTGTGGACGGCAGAAGTGCTGCTGGAAAGCTCTAGCTGCTGTTTGAGCCGTTAAGTCCTTGACCGGGACCACCACCAGGAACCGGGAGTAATGATCTACGATTGTGAGGGCGTAGACATACCCAGATCTGCTTGGAGCCAGTTTCACATGGTCCAGGGCTACCAGTTCCAGTGGCTGTCGGGTGATGATGGGCTGCAAGGGAGTCTTCTGGCTGGCACGGTCCTTCCTTCTTAGGTGGCACGGGCCACAGTCTCTGCACCACCTCTCGATGATTCCTCTCATGCCTACCCAGTGGAACCGCGCACGCAGCAGGAACTCCAGCTTCTTCCATCCGAAGTGCCCAGCTCCGTTGTGGTATGCCTCCAGCACCATAGCCGCGTCTCTTCTTGGCACCACTACTTGCCAGATCAGTTCATGCGTCCGGGAGTTAACCATTCTGCGGCACAACTTCCCCTTGTAAAGGAACAGTCGACTCTTCTCAATCCACAGTTGCTTGGCCTCCTCCGGAGCGTCTGGGTCAAGGCGGGCATCTGGCTGAGTCAGCATCTCCTTCACCAGTCGGACGGCGGGGTCACTGTCTTGCGTTTCCGCCCAGTTGTAATGAGGTAAGGGGTTGAACGTAGCGGATTGCTTACTCCTTACACGGTGGGAATACTGGATAGTCCCATGCCGGTGGAACGCGGGAAGTTCAACTTCTTCCAGTTCCTCTGGATCTTCCCCCACGTCCGGTAGGTTTGGCATTCTGGACAAGGCATCCGCGTTGGTATTGGAGCGTCCTGCCCGGTATTTGATTGTGAACTCAAAGTTGGACAGGCGGGCCATCCATCTCTGCTCCAGGGCACCGAGTCTTGCCGTATCCAGGTGTGTCAACGGGTTGTTATCCGTGTACACGGTGAACCGGGAAGAGGCGAGGTAGTGCTTAAAGCGTTCGGTGACTGCCCACACCACTGCCAGGAATTCTAGCTTGAATGAGCTGTAATTCTCAGGGTTTCTTTCGGTGGGTCGCAGTTTTCGGCTGGCGTAAGCAATTACCCGTTCTTTCCCCTGCTGGATCTGGGACAGTACGGCTCCTAGCCCGATGTTACTTGCGCCGGTGTAGAGGATAAAGGGCTGGCTGTAATCAGGGTACGCCAGGATTTCATCCCCCTTGAGGGCCATCTTCAGCTGGCGGAAGGACTCTTCTTCCAACTTCTCCCATCTGAAGGGCGGCTTCTGGTTCTTGGCCTTCCTGGACTGGCCTATCAGGAGGTCCTGCATAGGAGCTGCCTTTTTGGTGAAACCCGGAATGAACCTTCGGTAGTAGCCTACCAACCCGAGGAACTGCCGCACTTCCTTTACGCTGGAGGGGCTTGGCCATTCCTTAATTGTGGTGATCTTATCAGGGTCAGGAGCCACTCCGTCAGCACTCACCACGTGTCCCAGGTACTGCACCTTTGGTTTCAGGAGGTGACACTTGGAGGGTTTCACCTTCAGGCCGTAGTTTGCCAGGGCTTCGAACACTTCTGCCAGGTGTTTCAGGTGGTCCTCGTAGGTCTTGGAGTAGACGATGACATCGTCCAGGTATAACAGGACCGTCTCAAAGTTTCGGTGTCCCAGACAGCATTCCATCAACCGTTGGAAGGTTCCTGGTGCGTTGCAGAGTCCAAACTGCATGCAGGTAAACTCGCTAAGTCCCATCGGGGTGGTGAATGCGGTCTTCTGCCGGTCCGCCTCTGCTACAGGAACCTGACAGGACCCGCTAGTGAGATCCAAAGTAGAGAAGAAGTTAGCAGATCTTAAAGCAGCCAAAGACTCCTCTATCCTTGGTAAGGGGTACGCATCTTTGTGTGTGATACGGTTGATTTTCCGGTAATCTACACACATTCTCATGGTGTTGTCTTTCTTTTTAACCAAAACCAGTGGAGCTGCCCAGGGGCTACAGCTATCCCTAATTACCCCAGCCTCCTTCATGTCTCTAAGCATCCCCTTGGCGTATTGGTAGTGTGCAGGGGGTACGGGTCGGTATCTCTCCTTTATGGGAGGATGGTCTCCCGTGGGGATATGGTGTTCTACCCCCTTTACTCGCCCGAAGTCTAACGGGTGTTTACTAAACACTCTCTCGTACTCTTGAACCACCCGATAGACTCCCTGTTTCTGGTGTGAGGGAGTGGAGTCAGTACCCAAATGTAGTTGCTGACACCAGTCCTCTATTGTTTTCTTAGAGCCGTTACCTTCCTCTGGTTGAGATGGAGGCAAGGGTTCCACGGCCTGTACAGAATTCTGGTTTATGGTGAACAATTTAGCTAGCGTGGCATACCGGGGCAGGTGTACTTCTCTCTTCCCGATGTTTATTATGCGAACGGGCACCCTCCCATGGCGTACATCAACCACCCCCCGTGCTGTCAAAATGGTGGGCCTACTGTCTGAGTAGACGGGTTCTACCATTGCTTGGTAGTCTCTACCTCTTAGACCAATAGCTGCCCGGCACCAAATCATCATTTCACTTTTTGGGGGCATGGCAATAGGGAAAGGGTCACACATTCTCACGCTTCCAATCTCACCACCGGAGAGTTCCACCTGTTGCCGCCGCATCAGTGCCCGGATCTCTTTTTGGAGCACTCGCTGCTGGCCGGAGCTGGCGTTCTTGGCAACCTGCTGTAAAATGAAAATCACCTCTGCAAGACAATTTTCAATCACATTAGTTCCTAGCGTTATCTTTGGGTGACTCTCGCGCTTGTCAATGTCTACAATGATCAGTCCCTGTGCTGCCAGTTCGACTCTACCGATTTTAATGGTCATCTCTTTGAATCCGATCTGTGGCACGGGTTGACCATTGCTGGCGATGATACTCAAGTCGTCGTCAGGGTAGCGGGTTATATCCGAGTCATTCCAGTACTGCTTGAAGAGCACGTACGGGATGGTGGTGACCTGTGACCCGGTGTCAAGTAGGGCACTCATAGGAATGCCATCCAGTACCACAGGCAAGACTGGACGTCCTCCCACATATTTGTCACGCCAGTTCGATGGGCCTGGTGATCTTATTCCTAGGGGTTGGCCCTCTACCCGAGGTTGTGCCAGTTTAAAGGACAGTACCTTGCCATATGTCCGGGTTGATTGCAGCGGCGGCAGATGGGCTGTCCGTCCTCGTTGTATCGGTCGCTGGGTCTTCCTCTGGCCGGTGGGGTCCTCCTTGGTCGACGCCACGGGATGTCCTCCGGTCCGGATGCCAGCTGGATCTTCCCTGGAGCAGCAACCTGTAAAGACTGCACAGTTCGGGTTAGCGCAGCTACGCTTTTAGCTAGCTCTTGGACCTGATGGTGCAGGTCTGGAGCCGGGTCATTGTTCAAAGCCTGCGCATCAGCCCCCACAGGCCCTGCCGACAAGGGCGCCGCCTCCTGGTGGTAAGCGGTAGTAGGGCGCCTGTGGGTCACAACGCCACCCGGTGCCGGTTCTCGGAGCACCCGAATGGCTCTGTCCTTGAACTGTGCAAAGTCCAGATGAGGATCCTGTAAGGCCATTGCCCGCAACTGGGTTCGGTGGGCATTGCAATATAGTCCCTCTATAAATTGTTCGGTCAACAGCCTGTCCTCGTTTCCCACGCCGTCAGGGTCGGTCTGCTTAATGGCTCTCAGGGCCTCTTGTAGGTTTAGTGCATAGTCCCTTATATTCTCATGTGCTCGCTGTTTGCACCCGTAGAATCTAAGCTTAATCTCAGCTGAGGTGCGGGTATCAAAGGTGTCCTTCAGCCGGGTTAATATCCCTGCGACAGTCCTCCTCCCAGGCGGCCAGGACTTTACCTCCCTTTGGGCTGCCCCGGTTAGTTGGGCCACCAGGATGCTCACTTTTTGCTCTTCTGTGAGGGGGTACACCTGGAAGAGGCTATCCAGCTTTTCTCTAAAGTCATTCAGGGTATGTGACTCCCCTGAGTACTGGGGTAGCCAGGCTGCCCCCGGGATATAGGGCATAGTGAAAGGCATGACCGCAGCAGCGGTGGCGCTGGCGGTGGCTGCGGCAGTGAAGCTCTCCTCCGTATCCGACATCTTCATCCCCCCTAGTGGACCATGGCCTACCTTGCGATGATCCTCTTCCGTAGGCCGCGGCTCCGCAGTGGATCGTCAGGGTCGAGGACCTTCCGTCGCACTCCTATGACGTCGGCGTCTGCTGGGCTCCTTCCAGGACCTTACGCAACGTCCGGACGTGAGGCGGGGCTTCAGTTCTCGCGGGCTTTTCGGAGTCCATGCCCCTCTTCTTCCTGCGCGGCGTCTTCAAGATGGCGTCCAACGGCGGGAAAACTCCACGGATGGCGGGAAGAAGGCAGAAGATGGCGTCCAACGGCGGGAAAACTCCACGGATGGCGGGAAGGAGGTGGAAGATGGTGTCGGATGGTGGGAATCTTCACCACAGGTAAGTTTAAAAGTCTCTTTTTCAGGCGCGCAGTACCCGGTGGTTGCGGGCACGGAATCCTGCCGATTACGCCAAAAGTTGACGCGCCCCTGGGCCTGCTGTGTCGTGCGGCATCGCGCGCACGGGGGCTTACCCGGAGCCGGATCAGATGGGGGTAGTAGTCTCGTGGCGGTGACCCGGTCCGTGCCCAGGGAGTCAAACTGAGCGGCAGTATTTAGCAGTAGATGTTATATTGCTCGACTACGCCACCCGTTGAATGCGGTCATGAGACCGCCGCTGCAGGGCAGACCGCTGAGGCCGGTGGTACGGTTGTGCAGCGGGGATGGTATAACCCCCAACGGGAGGGGTATGGCCTCAGGGCAGCGGACGTGGATGATGAAACACTCAGAGACGGTGCGGTGTAGTTCAGGGTCTTTACTGGTGGCAAAGGTAGACCCTCCCGGAGTACTGGCTAGCGATCGGGGCCTGGTCAGTCCGTGAGCAGATGGAATCTTCCCTGGCCAGGCGGAGTTGTAGGCCTCCCCAACTAATCGTACTCTTCTGGCTACCTTGCTAGAGGCGGGTAAAAGTAGCCCACGTCCCTGAGTGTACCGTGTGGTGCTCACCCGTATGGCCGGTGACTCGGGGCCTTCTGGTAGCTTCCGCTCCACGACGGCGGTGCTGGTCCCTTGCGTGTGACCGTGCCTTCGGGTTTCTTGGCCAGAGGACCTGAAATCCCCTGCCGGGCGGTTTCTGCTGCTGGGTAAGGATTAGTCCCCACAGCCTCGGACTCCGGGTCCGGTAAGAACTCTTCAATCAGGGCGAGCTCTACAGCTTCCAGCCCCTGATCTCTTTTAGCACAGCTCCCACACAGCTCCTGATCTTTCTTGCTCCTAAAGCTGCTCCACTACAGACCAGACTGTGTCTCTGTCTGTGTTCTCTCACTCTCTTCTAACCCTGCCTCAGCCCCAGCTTTATATAGGGGAAGTTCTTCCCCTCCCAGGACTGGGCAGGAGGTGTGGCATGCATAGGATGTCTGACCAGGAAACCTCCCACCTGCTCACAGACGTAATATTGCTATTACTGTGGAAACCAGACCCCTGGGGTGCCACACTTCCGGCGCAACTTCAGACACCGCTCAATATACAGTGATCGGCAGCTGTAACAACGCCCCGGCACTGACTGACAGCTCAGCAGTACATCAGTACAGATCCGGCTGTCAGTCTTTACAGGGAGCGGTTACAGGGGCCGCTTAGCCGGCTGTCAGTCAGTGCCAGGGTGCGGTTATAGCCGCCGCTCACTATGTACTGAACAATGACTGAAGCCACGCCGGCCGCGCCTCTATGACTGAAAGCTGGAGGCTGCCGTGGGGAATAAAGTGCATTTCCTCCCGGTAGCCGGCCTTTCAGTAAGACGCCCGGCAGCTTTATAAACCTGCAGATTAACCCCATATCTGCAGGTTAATAGCGTTTAGGGACATGACAGGTTCCCTTTAAAGTATAGAGTGAAAACCACCGGTGGCAGAGCTTCACCAAGGACAACTCACCGGCGTCTAAATGATGTGCACATACCCTTAGGCTACGTTCTCACAATGAGTTTTGGGTGAGTTTTTTATGCTGTATATTTTCGAAAAAAATTCAAGTAACCTATTTTACTTAATGGGGCAGAAAATCTGCTATATCTAAAACTCACTAGAAGCTCATTGTGGGGACGTAGTCTTATACCTCGAAAATCAGAGGGTCCGAGTCATCATTTTGCTTGTTTTTTTAACAATTGATAGCATGTGAACCCCTCTTAGTAATCCTGCAAAACCTTTACTAAAATCTGTGCTGTGCCGTCATAGGGCCCAATACAACATTGTATTTTTTCAAGTCCCTTTTCTCTTTTGTATCATTTGATTTTTTTGTGCCAAATTCCTGAAAGTGGTTGCAAAGTTTGTGCAAAAAAACCTCCCGGACTACAGAACACAAAATCACTTGAAATATATTTGAGTAAAAATGTGACAACTTTTTAAAAAGTCACAATTAGATAATTAGCCGGAAACCCCATAATGATCAATGAAAAAAAAGGGAACGCTGCAGACTTCAAAAAGGCGCAAATTAAAAGAAGAACAAGGCGCAAATGAAAAACACTAAAAACTAGAAAAAAAAGGTGCAAATACACTAATGAATTGTCCCATAGCTTTATAACAGTGCCATAATATGCAGCTTGTGTTGGAACACCCCCCATTATAAAGGGGAACGTGACATCTAGTAGTCAGGTGGTATTACATTTCCAGGAACAGCACAATATGGAGGTCACAGAAGATACATGAACTGTTCCTTCATGGAGGATATTTTATAAAATGAACACGCGGTATCTATACGCTATGGGGGAGTCACTTACATGAGGGTCCGCATGGTCCATAGCAATCTTGTGGAGGTCCAGCAGAGCCTTATTTACGCCCTTTTCAATTTTCAAGGCATTCTCCATAGCATTGGTGCCATTCCCCCATTCATCGGCCTCAGATTTGTGGAGCAAAAATGGACAAAACATTTCATTAATGGCGGATAAATAACGACTTCTATCTACGGATATCTACGCACAACCTGAAGTGACATTCCCTCCAGGTTTCATAATTTCACCTGATTTGTACCTTACAGTCCAAGTGTTTTCATCATCTAGGTAGATCCAGGTATGGGAGTAAGTTAGTAGCAGCGAGGGCTTCATGCTTCTTGGAGGACCAATACCGGCTTGGGATATTTTTATGGACGTTATTCCATAATGTCTACAAGTCTCAAAAACTCTATTTCTTCAGAGCAGATGTCCGTCCTGACAGACTATTGACCAACATCTGCTAATTGGCTGCAGAGGACATAACAAGTCATAGCAATGTCCGGAAAAAGCGGTGCTGAAGTCCTAAATGTAATAAGCTGGGGATGTGCAGTAGTGGACAACCCCTTTAATGAACTTGATTACTTAAAGGGGATGTCCACTAATCAGACAACCCCTTCTAAATCCCTATGTTTCTCCCCAGTAAAATAACACTTATATTCACCTTCGGTGTTGGTGTTGTACCAGCTGTCTCGGCACTGGCTCTCCCAGGGCTCATGTCACATAACAATGGCACTGGCATACCGCTAATAATGGCAGACCCCGCAGCTGCTTTGCAACTGTGAGACAGGTGGCGATGTCAGCACAGGCATCGGGCCCCCCGCATCCAGCATCACACTTTCAACTGTATCCGCATTCTGGATGCAGATACAATTGAAAGGAATGATGGAGGAGGGAACCGTCTGCTCCCTCCTCCATCATTCTCCTCTGTGCTTCTGATGTCTCAGCTCAGTGGACGTGATAACGTCCCAAAATCGCGTCCACTGTGCCGAGCTGAGCATAGTTTCAAACCACATGCTGCAAAGACCAGAACAGCAGGGGAATGGGGAGAGGTGAGTATTTTTTTTTTAATTAATAAGTAGTTTGTGAGGGCCATCATATTATTTGGAGGGCAAACTGGAAGGCCATGATACTATTTGTAGGGCTACTTGGAGGCCATCATATTATTTGAAGGGTTATTTGGGGGGCATCATCATATTTGGGGTGCTAAAATACTAATTTTAGGGCTGTCTTGGGGACCATCATACTATTTGGAGAACTATGTGGGGGCCATCATTCTACTATTTGGAGGATTATGTGGGGAGCATCATACTATTTGTAGTGCTCTGTGGGGGCCATTATACTACTATTTGAATGGCTATGTGTCAGGCTATCATACTATTTGGAGGGCTATGTGGGGACCGTTCTATTATTTGGAGAGCTGTATGGGGACTATTATACTATTTGGAGGCCTATGTGGGGTCCATTATATTATTTGGAGGGCTGGGTGGGGACTATTATATTGTTTAGAGGCTTATGTGAGGACTATTATTTTATTTGGAGCGTTGTGTTTGGGCCATTATACTATTTGGAGGGCTGTGTGGTGAGGGGCATTATACTGTATAAGTGGCTGATGGGGGTCATTATACTGCTTGGGTGGATAGTGGGGGCCATTACACTGTATGAGGACCATTATACAGTGTGGAGGGCTGTGCGGGGTCCATTATACTGTGTGGAGGGTTATGCGGGGGCCATCATACTGTGTAGAGGTCACTGGGGTTTATCATACTTTGCGGGGGTACTGTAGAGTCATCATACTGTATGTGTGGAGGGTACAGTGGAGAAATTCACTGTGGGGGTATCTTACTGTGTTTGGGGGCACATTTTTGGCCATTAAAGGAGTATCTTAGTACGTGGGAACACTAGGGGGCTTCAATTGGGGCAAAATTACTATGGAAGGGTTGCAAACTTGTGAGGTATGCTCTTCTGTGACCCCGCTGAATATTAATGTTTTTTTGTGGGGGCTTAATTATTACTTCTGCTATGGGACCCCATGATTTCCATGTATGCTCAGGGAAGGTGATAAATCATAAATTAGCTGAATGGAGCTCAAAAGAATAAAAACAAGAGTAGTTACTTCTCCAGTCAGATCAAACTCACTGATGATATCCCAGTTAACTCATTCTGCAGCCAGCAATAGAAATCTTGCTTTAATCTGTTCATATAATCTTATATTTGTGATTCTGCTATTACTATGATGTGGCGTTCTCATCGCAGGCGTTGATACCATGTAAAGGCCTCATACAGGGTCGGACTGGGGTGCCTAGGGCCCACCAGGAGAATTGACTCTAGGGGTCCACACTACAGCATCCATAAACGGTTGTATTACTCGTTCATTTTTCGGCCTCTCCCACTAAAACGTGTGCCTTTTAGCAAACTATACAGTGTGTAAAAGAGAACTGTATTGTGCAGTGCACTATATCAAAGTGTTTCTTGTTAACCAACTTATTTATTGTAGTTAACAGAATCTGTAATTTACAATCAGTAGCGGTTTTTCTTACACATGGCCATTCCTTGTCCTAGGTAAACCACCCAGTCCCTCAGCCAACTTAAACAATTTTCAAAGTGAAGAAAAAGTCATAATCACACAGCCTCACTGCGCATGCGCTTTAACGCGCTATGTTCCCAGAGCATGCGCAGTGAATCTGGTAATCACAGAGCCTCACTGCGCAGGCGGCCGGACATCTACAAGTGCGCCTGCGTCCCACAATATCAGCGCTGGTCAGGAACAGGATTCAAATACATGGACGGCGCCAGCAGTGAGTGAATGCTGCGCTCGCCCTTGACTGAATATGACAAGCACGCCCCTATGATTGAAAAGGCAGGTAGGATATAAGTAGGGCCGGCGTCAGCACCCGGCGCACCCGGGCAAGTCCCGGGGCCCTGAGCAGGCAGGGGGGCCCACTGGCGGTCGCGCATCCCGTTGGGCTATGGGCGGAGGAGAGCGGTGTCAGCACCCGCCCTTCTCCCCCGCTTGCTCAGGGCCCCGGCAGCCGGATACTTACCTCTCCCCGTGCCTCTGCAGATCCGCCGTCTTCCTGCTCTGCACTCTCTGTGACGTCTCAGGTCAGAGGGTGCGGTGAAGTCTTTCCACCGCGCCCTCCCCCTGAGCTGTCACAGGGAGCACAGAGCGGAAAGACGCCGCCAACGCTGGAGTGAGTATTTGATTTTTTTTTTAATGTATGGAGGCATGGGGCATAATATGGGGGGGGGGGTGACATCCTGCATGGGGCATAATATGGAGGGGTGACATCCTGCATGGGGCATTATAAAGAGAGGGGGGGTGACATCCTGCATGGGGCATTATAAAGAGAGGGGGGGTGACATCCTGCATGGGGCATTATAAAGAGAGGGGGGGTGACATCCTGCATGGGGCATTATAGAGAGAGGGGGTGACAGCCTGCATGGGGCATTATAGAGAGAGGGGGTGACATCCTGCATGGGGCATTATAAAGAGAGGGGGGTGACATCTTGCATGGGGCATTATAAAGAGAGGGGGTGACATCCTGCATGGGGCATTATAAAGAGAGGGGGGCTGACATCCTGCATGGGGCATTATAAAGAGAGGGGGGTGACATCCTGCATAGGACATTGTAAAGAGAGGGGGTGACATCCTGCATGGGGCATTATAAAGAGAGGGGGTGACATCCTGCATGGGGCATTATAAAGAGAGGGGGTGACATCCTGCATGGGGCATTATAAAGAGAGGGGGTGACATCCTGCATGGGGCATTATAAACAGAGGGGAGTGACATCCTGCATGGGGCATTATAAAGAGAGGGGGTGACATCCTGAATGGGGCATTATAAAGAGTGGGGGTGACATCCTGATTGGGGATTATAAAGAGGGGGGGTGACATCCTGTTTGGGGCATTATAGAGAGAGGGGGTGACATTTTGCATGGGGCATTATAAAGAGGAGGGGTGACAGCCTGCATGGGGCAATATAAGGGGGGAACAGCCTGCATGGGGCATTATAAGGGGGGGGGACAGCCTGCTTAGTGCATTATGTGGGGGGAACAGCCTGCATGGAGCATTATACGGTGGGGGGACAGCCTGTATGGGGCATTATGTGGGGGGTAACAGCTTGCATGGAGCATTATAAGGGGGGAGACAGCCTGTATGGGGCATTATGTGGGGGGTAACAGCTTGCATGGAGCATTATAAGGGGGGAGACAGCCTGTATGGGGCATTATGTGGGGGGTAACAGCCTGCATGGAGCATTATATGGAGGCCAGTATCCTGTATGGAGCGTTATAAGGGGACCAGTATCCTGTATGGAGCGTTATATGGGGGCCAGTATCCTGTATGGAGCTTTATAAGAGGACCAGTATCCTGTATGGAGCGTTATATGGGGGCCAGTATTCTGTATGGAGCCTTATATGGGGGGCAGTATTCCGTATGGAGCCTTATATGGGGGCCAGTATTCCGTATGGAGCGTTATATGGGGGCCAGTATTCCGTATGGAGCCTTATATGGGGGCCAGTATTCCGTATGGGGCCTTACATGGGGGCCAGTATTCCGTATGGGGCCTTATATGGGGGCCAGTATTCCGTATGGGGCCTTATATGGGGGCCAGTATTCCTTCATGGGGTCTTATATGGGGGCCAGTATTCCTTTATGGGGCCTTATATGGGGGCAAGTATTCCGTATGGGGCCTTATATGGGGGCCAGTATTTCGTATGGGGGCCAGTATTCCGTATGGGGCCTTATATGGGGGCCAGTATTCCATATGGGGCCTTATATGGGGGCCAGTATTCCGTATGGGGCCTTATATGGGGGCCAGTATTCCTTTATGGAGCCTTATATGGGGGCCAGTATTCCGTATGCGGCCTTATATGGGGGCCAGTATTCTGTATGGAGATATGTGGTGCCCATTATACTGTACGAGGACTATGTGGGGTCATTATTCTGTATGGAGCAATATATAATGGGGCCCATAAAACTGTATGGAGGACTTAGTGGTGCCCATAATACTGTATGGAGGACTATATTGTCCGGTCTGCACTGTGTGCTGCGAGGATTCGCCGGCTTCTGAGCTATTGTAGAATTTACAGTAGATATCACTCATGTAATGTAAGAAGTGAAATCTTTGCATTGTACTATATATATAGATTTCTCTGCGGTATCTGTGCATCATGAATCGTGGTATGTGTTAGAGGGGCCCACTGAGACTCGCCCGGGGCCCAGAAAAACCTGGAGCCGGCCCTAGATATAAGTATATTAAACGTTATAAATTCATTATAGCTGCAGCGATTTTCATGAAAACAGCTTGCTAGTGATGCACATTGCGTCACTACCAACGCTATGGGGGCAGTGTAGAGGGCAGCTAGGACGTGACAGGTTCTCTTTAAAGTGTGAATGACTTGATGCTGTGGGTTCAAATGCAATACCCATCCCCGCATCATCCCTGCAGTAACAAACCTACAACTCCCAGCAGGCCCGGAAGGGTTAAATCTGACAGTGCATGCTGGGAGTGGTACATATCAGAGGGTAAACCACTCAAATTATTATTATTTTACATCTTATTTTACCAGTGCAGTGTGTATATACAGATACACAGAATTACACCCAGTATACAGGACAGGAGAATTGCTTCTATCCAGTGTATATACTGTATATACAGAATAATACATACACAGAATTACACCCAGTATAGAGGACAGAAGTGGTACTCTGCAATATATATGTATATATTATATATACAGACACACACATTATACAGTATATACATATACACTGTGTTCAGGAATATAGAGCGGAGCAGTGTATATACTATATAATGTATAGATATGGCAGTGAATAGAATGTGGATTCCACACCATATACGCAGCACCATACTATCTAACCGTCTGTACACTATATACTGCATATAGTAGCATATATAGACCCTTGTAGCGTCTGTGTGCACACCCTCCATGCACTTAATAGCCCTCTGTGGCCATACACATACTGGCTGGTGAGCGGTTCATGCAGCGTTATGTGCAGACCCTATTTAGTGTATAATGGTTGTATCATACAATATAAGCACATTTTATCATTTACCTTTCGTGTCTCCCTATTTCCTCATAGATTGTAGCTTGCGAGCAGGGCCCTCACTCCTCTTGGTATCTGAGTTATGTTTATTCTGTAATGTCTTTATTGTCTGTACAAGTCCCCTCTGTAATGTAAAGTGCTTTTTCAATAAATTTGTAGTCAAGATGGGGTGCAGAGTGTACTTTAATGAGAAGAATAATGAACTTTTTAGAATTTACCAAATGGCTGCAATGAAATATAGGAGGCCAAATGCATTGTATATGTCATATAGGAGGCAGAGAGTGCGGTCTGTTTGTCATATATGAGGTAGAAAGTGCGATCTATACATCATATAGGAGGTATGAAATAGACAGCACTCACCAATGGATGCCAAAAAAAGATCCTTTTATTTCAGATCCAGCATACAGACGTTGCGGCTGGTTCAGGGGTGCGGGAGTGAACTATACTGGACCCGTAGTGGCGCTGCTTGTGTGCGAAACGGCCGTCGTCCTCTTTTCACCCCTGAACCAGCCACAACGTCTGTACGCTGAATCTGAAATAAAAGGATCTTTTTTTGGGATCCATTGGTGAGTGCTGTCTTTTTCATACTTCCTTGGACATTTGATTAACACTGCTTATTTAGACATTGCACCTCCTGATGTGGATAGCCAACGGCTAAAAAACCCGTTTGGGAAGATTTGGGAACTGGTGGCGGCATACTTCACTTCTATGTGGTATACATCATATTGGCCCCACACATTACATATATCGCACTCTCGGCCTCCTATATGACGTACAGACTGCACATTCGGTCTCCTATAATATATACTTTATATATCAGGCTGAGTGTGTTGTATACGTCATATAGGCCCGCACTCTCAGCCTCCTATATGACATATACACTGTATAATTCATGAGTCCAAGAGTGTGATCTATATTTCATATAGGAGGTAGAGAGTGTGATCTATTATGTCATATAGGCCCCATATATAACGTATACAGCACTCTTGGTCTCCAATGTGACATACAAACTCTTGGCCTCCTATATGGCATAGGGCTCTTTCATACATCCGGATATTTCCGGTACTGGAAAAAACAGTACCGGAGATATCCGTGTCAGTGTGGCATACGTGTGCTCCATCAGGATCACACATACCGTACCACCACTTGGGAATCAGCGGTACAGTTTGTGCTGTTCCCAAGCACCGGGTGCTGAAGGAATCGCTCATCACTGTCCCCTGCCGGCGCTGCAATCAGTGTTAGCAAGGGACAATGAAGAGACAATGTTGAAAGTAGTATTCACCTCCAAATGTCTCCAAAACCTGTAAAAATAATACTAAAATTAAAAAAAAACAACAATATATTCACCTGGCTTAAAGTGACCACACACGATGAGGAGCGTAGGAGAATGACTTGCTGCAGTGAGCGGTCCCCCGACCTATGCTGAGCTCAGTGAGCATAGGGGCCTGCTCGCTGCAGGGAGTCAAGCTCCTCAGCGTGTGTGGTCGCCTCAAGCCAGGTGAATATGTTTTTTTTAATTTTCTTATATTTACAGGTTTTGGCAACATCGGGAGGTGAACCTACTGCTCTCAACATTGTCCCTTGCTAGCGCTGATCGCTGATTCCTTAAGCACCTGGGAACAGCATGAACTGTACCGCTAATTCCCAGGCGCCGGTATGTGTCACACCAACGACACACGCACGTCATCTGTGTGCTCGTGTGCGGGACGTTTTTCGGCCCGTGCAGTGTATAAAAAAAACTGACATGTCAGCGTGTTTTGCCCACGGACACACGGTCCGTGGAAACAGTATATACTTTATGTAGGAGGCCGAGTGCGTTGTACATCATGTAGGTCCGCACTCTAGGCCTCATATAAAACGTATACCGCACTCTCAGACTCCTATAGTCTATACTTTATATAGGAGGCCGAGTGCGTTGTACATCTTGTAGGTCCGCACTCTAGGCCTCATATAAAACGTATACCGCACTCTCAGCCTCCTATAGTCTATACTTTATATAGGAGGCCGAGTGCGTTGTACATCATGTAGGCCCGCACTCTAGGCCTCATATAAAACGTATACCGCACTCTCAGCCTCCTATAGTCTATACTTTATATAGGAGGCCGAGTACATTGTACATCATGTAGGCCCGCACTCTAGGCCTCATATAAAATGCATACCGCACTCTCAGCCTCCTATATGGCATATACACTGTCTGTATATGTCATATAGGAGGCCAAGAGTATGATCTACATGTCATATAGGAGGCCTAGAGTGCAATGCATAATGTATAAAATAAATTATATTATTGTTGGCCAGTGCTGGGAACACTCACTCATAAAAACCTTATTGAATATTTGGCACGGTACTTTTGACATGAAATTAAAGCAGTGAGAGCTGTAGGCCTACAGCCTTGTTTCCAATTCCAGTGTGCAAATTGAAGTGGTCAGTGGGGCGCTAGAAACTGGATAAGGCGCTGGAAAAGGATAAAACAAACCTCTTTATTTAAGTATTAATGCCCACAACGCGTTTCTGCAGCGGTCTGCTGCCTTCATCAGGTGGAGTTATTGTTTCCAATTCCAGGCCAGGTTGGAGAGTTGAACTGTAGAGGACGGTCACTGTCCACATATCCAGCCCCGGAACCGGTATAAAAAAGCCCAGAATCAGAGCAGGAGAGAAGGGGGTGGTGCGCCGGTGCTGGTGCCACCACCCGGTCCGGAACAGGTATTACTACAGGGGAGTAGGCCAGAACAGGTAAGGAGCCGGGATGGGACCACATCAGAAGCCCGGGAGCAGGGAGAGCAGAGCGAGACGTCGGGTTCGTTGGCGCCAGCGTATCATAGGAGGACGGCCCCGGAGCTGAGAGAGAGCACTGCAGAGTGTGGCCAGAAGAGAGCGGCGTCAGCGTCAGTGTCACCTGTTACCACACCACAGTCTGCCAGCCAGCGGGAAAGCAGAGCGCAGTGCGTGTCACCACCCAGAAAGAGTCCATCCTCAGGGACTACTCACGTGGTAAGTATGCTGCATGCACGTCACTGCAGGCCCGCTGTCACCAATGAATGTTCAGTGCGCGCGACGCTACATTTCCTTCAGCCGCGCTTTTAAAGGGCCCACATTTTTAAAGGGCCCCCGCCACCAATTTTCTCACTCTCATATTGGGGCCCACCGGGAAATTTCCCGATTTCCCGCCAGGCCAGACCGACCCTGGAATTAACTCCATTCTGGAGGTTTCAGTCATAAGCCGTCTAGATTGGATTTGATCATATGAGGAAAACGCTCCAGCAACTCTATTCTAGTCAGGTCAGCAATGAACTGTACAGAATAGAGGCTACAGGGAGATCATCTAAAAATCCACTCCGATCTAGATGGCTCAATGGTGAATCAGCTAGAATGGAGTTGCTCAAATGAGGTCCTCAAAAAAGCCACTCCGATCCAGTGTGGTAAATTATGAGGACTCTGTCTCTGCGCTCTGTTACGTTTCTCCCCGTGAGGCTCCGCTCACTCTCCGAAAAACTCAATTCCAGTCTCTTCAGCACGAAACTGTACAGTCATGGCCAAAAGTATTGAGAATGACACCAAAATTATATTTTCACATGATCTGCTGGCCTCTGGTTTTTATTAGTGTTTGTCTGATGTTTATATCACATACAGAAATATAATTGCAATCATATTATGAGTACCAATAGGTTATATTGACAGTCAGAATGAGTTAATGCAGCAAGTCAATATTTGCAGTGTTGCCCCTTCTTCTTCAAGACCTCTGTAATTCTCCCTGGCATGCTCTCAATCAACTTTTGGACCAAATCCTGACTGATAGCAGTCCATTCTTGCATAATCAATGCTTGCATTTTGCCAGAATTTGTTGGTTTTTGTTTGTCCACCCGTCTCTTGATGATTGACCACAAGTTCTCAATGGGATTAAGATCTAGGGAGTTTCCAGGCCATGGACCCAAAATCTCTATGTTTTGTTCCATGAGCCATTTAGTTATCACCTTTGCTTTATGGCAAGGTGCTCCATCATGCTGGAAAAGGCATTGTTGGGTGCCAAACTGCTCTTGGACGGTTGGGAGAAGTTGCTCTTGGAGGACATTCTGGTACCATTCTTTATTCATGGCTGTGTTTTTAGGCAAGACTGTGAGTGAGCCAATTCCCTTGGCTGAGAAGCAACCCCACACATGAATGGTTTCAGGATGCTTTACAGTTGGCATGAGACAAGACTGGTGGTAGCGCTCACCTCTTCTTCTCCGAATAAGCTGTTTTCCAGATGTCCCAAACAGTCGAAAAGGGGATTCATCAGAGAAAATGACTTTGCCCCAGTCCTCAGCAGTCCACTCCCTGTACCTTTTGCAGAATATCAGTCGGTCCCTAATGTTTTTTCTGGAGAGAAGTGGCTTCTTTGCTGCCCTCCTTGAAACCAGCCCTTGCTCAAAGAGTCTCCGCCTCACAGTGCGTGCAGAAGCACTCACACCAGCCTGCTGCCATTCCTGAGCAAGCTCGGCACTGCTGGTAGTCCGATCCCGCAGCTGAAACAGTTTTAAGATACGGTCCTGGCGCTTGCTGGTCTTTCTTGGGCGCCCTGGAGCCTTTTTGACAACAATGGAAGCTCTCTCCTTGAAGTTCTTGATGATGCGATAGATTGTTGACTGAGGTGCAATCTTTGTAGCTGCGATACTCTTCCCTGTTAGGCCATTTTTGTGCAGTGCAGTGATGGCTGCACGTGTTTCTTTAGGGATAACCATGGTTAACTGAAGAGAAACAATGATACCAAGAACCAGCCTCCTTTTAAAGTGTCCAGTGATGTCATTCTTACTTAATCATGACTGATTGATCGCCAGCCCTGTCCTCATCAACACCCACACCTGTGTTAATGGATCAATCACTAAAACGATGTTAGCTGCTCCTTTTAAGGCAGGACTGCAATGATGTAGAAATGTGTTTTGGGGGTTAAAGTTCATTTTCTGGGCAAATATTGACTTTGCAAGTACAGTAATTGCTGTTAAGCTGATCACTCTTTGACATTCAGGAGTATATGCAAATTGCCATTACAAAAAATGAAGCAGTAAACTTTGGAAAAATTACTATTTGTCTCAATCTCAATACTTTTGGCCATGACGGTACAGAATGGGGTTGCTAAAAGATGTCCACAAAAAATCCACTCCGATCTAGATGGCTCAATGGTGAATCAGCTAGAATAGAGTTACTAAAATGAGGTCCTCAAAAAATCCACTCCAATACAATGTTGTAAATTATGAGGACTCTGTTGCTGCGCTCTGTTATGTTTCTCCCTGCGAAGCTCCACTCACTCTTTGAAAAACTTGATTCCAGTCACCTCAGCACCAAACAGTACAGATTGGAGGCTACAAGGAACATCCTCAAAATACCCACTCCAATCTAGACGGCTCACTAGTGAATCAGCTAGAATGGAGTTGCTCAAATAAGGTCCTCAAAAAATCCACTCCAATACAATGTTGTAAATTATGAGGACTCTGTTGCTGCGCTCTGTTATGTTTCTCCCTACGAAGCTCCACTCACTCTTTGAAAGACTTGATTCCAGTCACCTCAGCACCAAACAGTACAGATTGGAGGCTACAAGGAACATCCTCAAAATACCCACTCCAATCTAGACGGCTCACTAGTGAATCAGCTAGAATGGAGTTGCTCAAATAAGGTCCTCAAAAAATCCACTCCAATACAATGTTGTAAATTATGAGGACTCTGTTGCTGCGCTCTGTTATGTTTCTCCCTGCGAAGCTCCACTCACTCTTTGAAAAACTTGATTCCAGTCACCTCAGCACCAAACAGTACAGATTGGAGGCTACAAGGAACATCCTCAAAATACCCACTCCAATCTAGACGGCTCACTAGTGAATCAGCTAGAATGGAGTTGCTCAAATAAGGTCCTCAAAAAATCCACTCCAATACAATGTTGTAAATTATGAGGACTCTGTTGCTGCGCTCTGTTATGTTTCTCCCTACGAAGCTCCACTCACTCTTTGAAAGACTTGATTCCAGTCACCTCAGCACCAAACAGTACAGATTGGAGGCTACAAGGAACATCCTCAAAATACCCACTCCAATCTAGACGGCTCACTAGTGAATCAGCTAGAATGGAGTTGCTCAAATAAGGTCCTCAAAAAATCCACTCCAATACAATGTTGTAAATTATGAGGACTCTGTTGCTGCGCTCTGTTATGTTTCTCCCTGCGAAGCTCCACTCACTCTTTGAAAAACTTGATTCCAGTCACCTCAGCACCAAACAGTACAGATTGGAGGCTACAAGGAACATCCTCAAAATACCCACTCCAATCTAGACGGCTCACTAGTGAATCAGCTAGAATGGAGTTGCTCAAATAAGGTCCTCAAAAAATCCACTCCAATACAATGTTGTAAATTATGAGGACTCTGTTGCTGCGCTCTGTTACGTTTTTCCCCACGTAAAACTGAACGATCAGCGCTGTGTGTGATTATTTATATTACAAAAAGCGATAATAAAATGCAAGTTCGATTAATTATGAAAAAAATAAAATTTTGCCCTTTGGAAATACGTAATAAATATAACAGTTTGAGCAAGTACTTAAAAAATAAAAACATGAAATCATTAGAATTATAAGGCTGATATATATCTACAATGTGTGTACATTCCAATTCCACTACATTGCAGGCTATGAGTATCCGGGAATCTGCTCCATTCTGGACATTGGAGGTGATTTTTTGAGGAACTTCAGTGTAGAAACTGAACTGTCTAGAATGGAGAAGCTGCAGAGAGATCATCAAAATATCCCTCCGATCCAGTCACCTGACCAGTGAATCAGCTAGAGTGGAGATGCTGGAATGAGGACCACAAAATATCCCCCCGATCCAGTCACCTGACCAGTGAATCAGCTAGAGTGGAGATGCTGGAATGAGATCCTCAAAATATCCCCCCGATCCAGTCACCTCACCAGTGAATCAGCTAGAGTGGAGATGCTGGAATGAGGACCACAAAATATCCCCCCGATCCAGTCACCTGACCAGTGAATCAGCTAGAGTGGAGATGCTGGAATGAGATCCTCAAAATATCCCCCCGATCCAGTCACCTGACCAGTGAATCAGCTAGAGTGGAGATGCTGGAATGAGATCCTCAAAATATCCCTCCGATCCAGTCACCTCACCAGTGAATCAGCTAGAGTGGAGCTGCTAAAATGAGGACCACAAAATATCCCCCCGATCCAGTCACCTCACCAGTGAATCAGCTAGAGTGGAGATGCTGGAATGAGGACCACAAAATATCCCCCCGATCCAGTCACCTCACCAGTGAATCAGCTAGAGTGGAGATGCTGGAATGAGATCCTCAAAATATCCCTCCGATCCAGTCACCTGACCAGTGAATCAGCTAGAGTGGAGATGCTGGAATGAGATCCTCAAAATATCCCTCCGATCCAGTCACCTCACCAGTGAATCAGCTAGAGTGGAGCTGCTAAAATGAGGACCACAAAATATCCCCCCGATCCAGTCACTTCACCAGTGAATCAGCTAGAGTGGAGATGCTGGAATGAGGACCACAAAATATCCCCCCGATCCAGTCACTTCAGTAGTGATCCGTCTAGAGTGGAGCTGATAAAATGAGGACCACAAAAAAGCAACTCCAAACTAGACGGCTCAATGGTGAATCAGCTAGAATGGAGTTGATTGTTTGAGGACCACAAATAATCAACTCCAAACTAGATGCAACCCTACTCTGACTGCAATCACCCAGCTACAGCGTCACCACGCCTCAGCAACAGGCTGTGTCCGCGCATGCGCACACTTCCGGGTCGGACACTCACTTCCGTTTGACCCTTTTCCTTCCCTCCCCTCACTATTTCTGACACACAGTACTTTACAGCACAACGCAGCAATTTACAGATATAAAAAAAATACACTAACACCTATAGGGACCAGACGCGGTGAATGGAGGATTACAATCCTGTTAGTGTGTAATAATATGACTTTCTTCCAGCGGAAGTGACGTGCGTACTCTGCAGCGCCGCAGTGTTAGAACTCCCCCTTGTGGTTGGCTGGGCTGACGGGCTGTTACTCATTGCTGAATGTCATGGCCGCCTCTACGGGGACAGACTGACCGTCAGTGCGGGAGATCTTCACCTCCATGCAGTACGGCCCGGCTCCTGAGGCCGCCAGTGTCGCGCAGGTGAGGCGTCAGTGCGGGCTGCTCTGTGTTCTGGGGCTCCGGCATCACCTGTAAGAGCCGCAGGCTACAAATTGCAGGTGTGCACAAGACTGATGGGAAAAGTGTCGTGCGATGACGCTTTTTTTTCAGTGCAGTGATTGTGCTCTTCTAATATTGCGACATTTTTAAAAAAAATAATCTAAACTTGCCTGATTGTTTGTCTGCTGTAAGGGCCTGTTCACACAGTGCGTTTTTTTTGGTAAAAAATAAATAAATTTAGTGATAAAAGATTGCATTAAAATTTAGCTTTAAATCTGCATTAAATAAAGGGTAAAATGCAGCAATAATCAGAAAAAAATGTATTTTGGCATAAAAAAACTGCAGCATGTGAACACGGAAAGATTTCTGCAACTTTGCATTTTTTTTTGCAGCAAGGTCGCCTAAAATAAACGAACAACATCGCGGATATTGAACTCCACAACACAAGTTTTGGGAAAACCCGCTAATAAAAAAAAAAAAAAAAAATGCATCCGGATTTATATGCGTTTGCAATCTTCTGAGTTTGTCAATTAAGTTTTATTAAAGGCGTATTCACATGTTGCAATTTTTCCATAGGAAAAAAAAAAAATCGCTGCATTTTATAGGACCAGCAAAGTGAATGAGTTTCCTGAAATCGTATTTTTCTTTCCATTTGCGCCTTTTTTAAAGTCTATTTTATATGTCCATTTTTTTTTATTTATTTACTTTATTTATTTATTAATTGATTTATTTATTTCCCATTGTCGGCACAGGTTGGAGGTCTCAGATGTTTTTGCTTAAATGTATCCATCTCCCACCCCAGAGGGATTTTTTTTTAATGTCCATCTGCATTTTTTCGCTGAAATGTTGCAACCTGTGGCTTTTTGCACTAAAAAATAGCGAAAAAAAAAATTAGAGCATTTTTTATTCTGGGCAAAAGTTCTGAACACGTGCTCAAAAGAAAATAGGTGACCATAAGACAAAAAAATAAATAAGTGACTTAAAAATATACAAATGATGAATCTGGGACTTTAGTTTTTTTTATTTTTTTTGTGATTTTTTTTAAATTTATTTTTATAAATCATAATGTGACAAAAAAAGTATTTTTAATTTATTTGTTGTTCCGTTCTTTTCCCATATTTGGTCCATGCAGACCCTCGGTCCACGAAAAAAGAGAATAGCCCCATAAAATGTGCGTCAGTCGGGATAATGCACAACAAGGTGACAAACACCAATGTGTGAATGCGGCTTAATGGTGTGAGAGAGTCTCCGGCAAATCGTCACCTTCTGTCTATATACAAAGCCCGTTTCCATTACCTGGATATTACCACCAGGTAATATTACATTGCACTCTGTATCAGACCGTACAACCATCTTGCTGGGTTGCAATACCATACACCGCCAACAGACAAGAGTGGCGCTGTTTCTAGAAAGAAAAGAAAAAAACACTTTTTTTTTAAATTTTGATCAAACATTTAAGCATCAGAAGTTAATTAACTTTTAGAAACTTTTTTTTTTAATGTTTGTGAAAGTTTTCATTAGTCAATAACAAAATAACTTCAGGATCCAAGGGATTTTTTTTTCAACAGTAGATGAATCCTTCTCTATATATGTAACTCAAGGCTGTTGGGGAACTATAACACCCATCATGCCATGATGTGGCCATTTCTTGGAGTTGTAGACCTCCGATCCAGATGTTGATTGAGGTCAGATTGGAGGTTGTTGAGGACAGATTGCTGACTGTTTCCCTCATCAGATTCACGTGATGGCTTGGTAAGGTTTTGCTCTGTGTAATCCTCCAGTTCCTCTTCGTTGTTGCACATGACTTGTACACGACTTCCTGGAGGCGTCTTCTTTCCTTGAGAAAGATCAGAAAGGAGCCGTCGTGTTCTCCTGGAATCACCAAACCCAGACTCCTCCATCAGACGTAGATAGAGAAGTGTGATCCGTCACTGCACAGAACACGTCTCCTCCAGAGTCCAGTGGTGATGGCTTTACACCACTCCATCCGACACTCTGCATTGTGCTTGGTGATATACGGCTGCATGAAGCTTCCGGCAGGGGCGCAGTGTTTGTGCTCATATTAATACCAGAGGAGGTCTGGACTCTTATTACAGGACCGCTCTGGTATCAGTGAGCTCTTTTCCTTCCTTAATTCCAAAAACAAAAAATGGCCAATCAAGATCATTGCATTTTGGAAGTCAAAAAAAGAAGGGGGGGGGACTGAGCCCCTTTATTTTTCCAGGACAGGGGTCTTTTGTGGTGAAGGTGTGGACAACAGCAGCTGATGCACCGAGTCTTAAAGCGAGGCAATGCTCCCTGGGGATAAAAAAGGTATACACCAAAAGGCAAAAATACTGCCACTGGTTGGAGACGGGTGCACTGTGAGTGAATGTAGTATAAAGTACAGCTAAAGCCTCCTCAAAAAAGATTGAAGCACCATTTATAGGCGGCTGCTTCAGTATTGCTGGCATGTTTCTCTTCACAATCTAGTGGTGTCTGCAGTACCCCCTAAGATCCAAATTAAAGCCTTGCCCTGTACTGACGAGAATGCCAAAACAGCTGACGGGTTTCTCTTCATTTTGGAAGAGTTCTAGTTTTGTCTTATAGGTACTTTGTATCGCCACTCTTTTCTTAAAGGGTAATTTGTCAGTAGGTTTTGCTATGTAATCTGAGAGCACTATGAGGGTGGAGAGACCCTGATTCCACCGATGTGTCACTTACTAGGCTGTGTTTTGCCTTTTCATTAAAATCAGTGATTTATCAGCAGGAGATTATCACTACAGGACGAGGTGTCTCGTGCCTCCTGGTCCAACCATGCCTCCATCACTGATTGTCGGCGCTGCTGTTCTCTTTGATTGGCAGCAGCAGTTACATGGCACCACACTGTCAATCAGTGGCCATTGACTGGCTGCAGCCTTTGCTATTTTGTTCGATTTTACGGAATATTGATGCGCTGCAGCTGATCAGCAACGGCTCTTTGGCTGCAGTGGTCACTTGACACTACTGGTAGCAGCAGCGCTGACAATGCTGAAGCGGTGCGGCTGCGGGAGGCGAGTGTATAATGATTTTACCTTCTATGGGGCCCTGAATTGATCAAGTTTTTCAAAATTTTGAAATCCGTCCACAAATAGTTAACGCTGTTGCTCCTGTATTGTATAGCAGTGCGTGACGGAGGCGACTTGAGAGCGTTCGCCCCCCAGGTCTGCAGGGATTGGCTGGGAGCCGCGGCCTCCCCTGTGTACATGGCTTCCTATACATCACAATGACTGGGAACGGACAAAGGTTCCTTTCTTGTTAGTCAGTGCAGGCTACATTTTAACAGGATCCTCGTGCCTCCAGGAGCCCAGCGTCATCTTGTAACCCTTTGTCTGAAGTTGATCTGCAGCTTCAAAGCTAAAAAAAAAAAAAAATCTTCAGTTCTTTAAGGCAAATATTTTATGAATATGCTTGTCCCAGTGCAGCCACAATGAAGATTTTTTTTGTTAGATTACCCTTAAAGGGAATCTGTCAGCAGGTTTTACTATGTAATCTGAGGACTGCATCATATAGGAGCAGAGACCCTGATTCCGGTGATGTCACTTACTGAGCTGCTTGGTGCAGTTATGATAGAATCCCTGTTTTCTCTGCTGTAGATCTCGGAATGCTGAGCCGTATATAACCCCGCCCACACCCCTGATTGGCTGCTTCCTGTGTACACTGTCAGCAAACTGCCAATCAGTGGTGGAGTTACAAATTAACTGGACTGCTGTGCAAGTGATAAAACAGATTGAATTGAAACTACAGCAAACAGCCTAATAAGTGACACATCGCTGGAACCAGACTCTCTGCCCCTACATCATGCTGCTCTGATTCCCTTTAAATAGTAATTTAAATACAATTTTTTTTTTCATTTATTTTGTCCAGCATGGTTTTTTTTTTTACAGGAATGAGGACAAATTCCCTGATAAAGTGATTTAAAAAGTTTTATAACTTTTCCTACTGAAAAAATAAACTTTTTCTAACTCTGCATATATGCTGACTTTTACAGTGGTCACAATCTTGCTCCCTGGTCCATGTTTTTTCTCCCCGGTATCATTGATAAGTCCCCATGATCTGTACACACTGTGTCTTCCTCCTTGGCCTTGTCCTCTCATTATATGGGGTCACTCCCCCGCAGTCCGGTGGGTCATCACCCCCAAGAACATCAGAATGAAGGAGTTGAAAATCTGTTTGCACTTCATGGTATTTCATCACTGACCTTCACAGTCTGGTGGATTTTCGGTGATTGCAGAGTGTAAGAGACCTAAAGATAAGACCGAGCCGCGCGTGTCCCCCATATCACTGGAGGCTGTAATCCACAATCTATCTGTCCCACATGATGGCTCCACGTATCTAGGAGCTGTAATACTGTCAAGTACATGGTGCGTCACTTGCTCAGCCTGTTCATTTTAAGAGCATTAAGCCTACTTACAGGCACAATTAGTATATACGGCACCTCCCTATAAACAACAACAACCTACAAATTTAATGGAAGCAAACAGCCAGTAGCATAGAAATAATAATCTTTATTACCAAAAAAAGCTAACATATTTTTAAAAAGGGAAAATAACTAGCAAAATTTAAAAAAAAAAAAAAAAAAAGATCATATCAAACTATACCACTGGAGGGAGCTGATGTTCACTAGTAGTTATAGTTTATAGTGAAAATCAAGAGTAAGCTCCATATGTTAGCAGCGTATGCATAGGCCAGTAGTTCTAAGTAATTCCAAATGGTATTAGCGTCTATACATATAAAGCTAGCAAGTCCACAATAGCATCATTCAAAATAAATGGGAGGATACCCATCCCCCTGGAAGAGGCATCGTGTGAAACGCGCGTTGGGGCCATTATTTTCAAACTCAGGTCATACCTGCTGCTCCCTATTTCACTATAAGCACTTTATATTCTTTGTGACTATATTGGATGTGTAATCCTGTGCACTATACCTTGTCTAATGTGATTGATTTATATGCATTTGCACATAGCACTTGCAATTCTTCACTTTGCTTGTGGTGGCGCTGCAGGAAAAGTGAGCACTTGCCATGGGGTTCACTTGTGGATTACTGATTTTTGAGACGACTTTTACAATAGAAGATTTTAAACCAAACAATCCCTCTCTGGTCATTTCTAAGCGTGGTTTCCATCAAAAGGCGGGCAATAAACGCTTTATCTCATCATGATCAATGGCCAAAAAATGTCAAAGTCCTCTTGATAACGGGTAACTTTGCTAAATACCCTTGGATTTTTAATTCTATAGTTAATGGCTCATTGTCTAAGATACCGGATACCGCTGCAGTCTATCGTTGGTGACTGATCTCCAAGGCAAAGAGAGCAGCACTTACAAGCTCTTTCCTCCAGTATGGGGAAGAGCACAGCTGGAATCAGTGGCGTGACAACACCACTGGCCGTAAGTGCCTCTCGAGCGGTGAGTGCGCGCCGCCTCTCGAATGGTGAGTGCGCGCCGCCTCTCGAGCGAGGCCTGATTTCTCATTATCAGTCTTTTTTTTTTTTTCCCTGATTTTATGATTTTATTTTTATCTTTTTATACTTATGGTTTTATTTGTTTTTTTCCCTCTCTAGGCCTGGCTTGACAGTCACGAACGAAGCTTTGGTCATTTTATCGGTGGCAAATGGATAAAACCGAATGGAAGGCAGACGTACGCTACTAAGAATCCAGCAACGGGTGAGTGGTCACTTTCGGAATAATGTAATCAAATCTACACGTAACCTGATCGTCCTGAACTGCAAAGTGTAAATGAGGCTTAAGTATATGATAATGGCAATACCGCCTTTGACCACTAGATGCTGCCATTATACATCTATAATCTTCAGCACATGTAATCTTTCAGTGGACATTGGATTTATCAGGTCCTGGGAAAGCTGGGTGACAACTGATATGGTCACCTCAATGGCTTCTCTTCCAAATAGATTTAACCTAGAAACAGCCCATATTGTCATGGCACCTCCAAATAATTGCAAAAACCTATAAAGGAATGGAAACAAATGCCACCCAGAATCAACATACACAGTATTTTATTAATCAAAACCAAGATGTATAAAACATACTTAAAACAAGGGGAAACCAAGCAGGATTAATCACATCCACTGGCAGTACCAAACTGATCCACATGGAGGAGCCAAAGCACTATTTGTGTATAGTTATAGCAGCACAGATTAATTCATTTTCTATTAACAACTCCTATTAAAGTTTGCATGTATAAGCTGCCCTAAGACGTATTTCACGGAGAACAAGTCCAGTAAGAGTGGGGAAAAATTCCTGCAAAGAAATGGTATGCAACCAATGATTCAATAATGAGCATAAATTAAAATAATTACATTTTTAGAACTACAAGTAGAAGGATAGAAAAGTGCTTAACATCGTGTGATAATTACACAGTGGAGTACCCAGACTGCACATATATTGAGGACATAGCAATGTACTTAAGCGGAAAACAATCCTGCTAGACACAAATAAGGTCTGAGCAATATATACTGTAAATTCATAAGAATAGGTCGCGAGACCAATAGCTTTAAGAAAAACGTGCTGAATATAGTGCAGAAAGGTAAAGGGCAGGGTAGAAATTAAAACAGATTAATACATAGCTGCATAGTGCAGAGAGTAAGAGATACTACCTGAAGATGTGGTACAGGCCCTGACGCGCGTTTTGCAATTTAGCTTATTCCAGGGGGTTAAATATAGTGGCAGGGGGAGATGTGGTCTTTTTATAGTTGTGCAAGTTCAGTCGTGGCAGCGGTTTGAATGCGGCGGCATTCCCGCCGGCAAACCAGAAGTAGCGTCACGGCCGGTCAGCGTCACACTCACACATAGGTAACACAGGATCCACCATTCACAGTAGAGGATGTCACAGCTCACCTCCTCCTGTACAATGACTGATAACACCTCTATATACAGTAGATAACACAGGATCCACCATTCACAATAGGTGATGTCACAGCTCACCTTCTCCTCCTCCTCCTGTACAATGATTGCCAGTGTGAAAATTTGCAAGACTTTAATATAGATAATAATACGTAAAAAAAACAAACAAACAAACAAAACATAAAAACCTGGCACTTAATTAACAACAGGTCCCATTCCCATGAAGTCGTCTTTTCTCCATTGATTCTTGACCCTGGTAAGTCACGACGTCCATCCCGGGGCCGTGTGTCCAGTAATCAGCGACATTGTGAGTGGGGAGGGATTAGGGACGCTGCGGGTTTATTCCAAGGTTAATCTGTGAGCAGCTGTACTGGAGAAGATGTAGGACACTGTAGGACACTGCATCGAGGAGGGGAAATCCTGGCCTGGCACAGCGCCCCCTATACAACATACTGGGAATTGTGCTCAGTGGGACATGTATTTCCGGTCCACGTACAGAACGTGATCATGTGATATTATTGGTGTATTGCATGGCCAATCTACAACACATGCAGAGTACATTGATGTTCTCCTTCAGCCCCATGTTAAAAGGTTGAGGAGTTACCTTCGTGACTCCAGCCACCTCATCAACCTTACTAAGGACATCCAATGGGAAGAATCATTTGTATTTTTAAGCCTTGATGTTACATCCCTTTACACCAATATTGATTGGGAAATTGGTTTATTATGTGTTGAACATATGATCTCCAAAGACACCGGCCTGTCGTCCTCCCACAAATCATTTATTCTATCTGGGTTATCTTTCATCCTTAATAACAATTATTTCACTTTCCTCCAACACACTTACCATCAGATCAAAGGGACCGCGATGGGGTCAAAGGTCGCAGCTACGTTCGCTAATATTTTCATGGGCATATTTGAACTGGTGTTCATCTATGGGGGTCCATTTTGGGAAGGCATTATATTTTACAAAAGATACATTGACGACTTAATTTTCATTCTTAATAAGGACATCGCAGAACCCTCAGCCCTTGCCAGTTTTCTAAATAACAACTGCTGGGGTATTTCCTTCAATTCCGATACAAATAACACCAGTATTCATTTTCTGGATCTGCCTTATTTATAGAGAACAATAGGATTTGCTCCAAGACTTATTTTAAACAAGTGGATGCGAATAGTTCCATCCACTACAGCAGTGGCCACTACCAGAAATGGCTGCGTAATATTCCTTTTAATCAATTTCAGAGGATCAGAAGGAATTGCACTTCTGAAAATGATTTTTCAGAGCAATCAGGTATGCTGAAACAGAAAGTTCTACAACAGGGCTATCCCAAAAATCTTGTTGGCGAATCATGTGAAAGGGTAAGGGACACCTGTAGCCAGAATTCACTTCTATTAAAATCTAATTCAGATAAAATGTCCTATGAGCGCTGTGTAAAATTCATCACTACATAGAATTTTCAGCATAAATCATTTAGAGATATTCTGCAGAAGAATTGGCATATTCTGTTAAATGATCCGATACTCAAGAAGATTATCCCAGAAAAACCCTCCATTGTGTATAGGAGAGCCCCCACTCTAAGGAACATTTGAGCCCCCCGTAGGATACACACCCTTTCTACTCTAGATTGTAGCAAGATCAATAATAAGAATAAAACCATCACCAGATGTGGCAAAAAGAACGGCATGTGCGGCATGAATATTACTCATGGAGCCGACACTTCTGCATCCACATCAAGCAATGAACGCTTCACAATAAATAGTAATATGTCCTGTGACACTGATTCTGTCATATATCTGATTGAATGCACATGTCCCAAGCAATATGGCGGTAGAACTATGCAACCCTTTCATAAAAGACTAAATTCTCATAGGCATAATGTCGCTACAGGTTTTTTAAAACATGGTTTATCACGACATATGGCAATCCATCACAATAAAGACTTTGGGTGTCTTAAAATCCTGCCCATAGAGCATATTCCATGCACCACTCCCAATAGAATTCAGGGTCTCAATAGGAAAGAGATATACTGGATAGATCAACTAAATACTTGGAAACCTTGGGGTCTCAATGAAATATCAGAGGTTTTTATTTGAAAGCACTGACAAATATAATTGACCTCTACATGGTCAGGAACATGTGTCTTGGCTTGTTCTTGATCCACTGTCCCGATCCAGGGTTTCACTGAGTTCAGTTTCCTTTCTTCTTATGATCATTGCGTTCTGTTCCCAGTAGTCTGCACCATTCCCTAGGACACTTTCAGTGCTCATCATAGCACCTAGTGGACATTAATGCGCACGACTATTCTCTAGTACTACACCGATAATACGGACACACTCCTAAAGAAATTATTCATGTTGCCGATACGATCACATATTCTATTATAAGAAGAATTAAAATTATTTTGTTTAGTATGTAGGTATAAGTTAGATATATCGTCTAATATCCGTTTATTACCTCCTATCAGAACAAGATCAATCACAATATACATGAGCACCCGTGGCTTAGAGGGTTGTACCATGATTAAGATCTAAACATGATCCATTTGATTGCAATACACCAGGTTCAATTCCTGCTTCAGGAATTGTATATATATTTTAATTATTTATTATATTTTTTTTGCATTGAACTATATCGGTTTTTAATTAATTTTTAATCATGCTAGCAATATTTTATTCCCGATGCATATATACATTGATGGATACTCAAATTTCTGCCTTTTTATTGATTGTATTTTTCTGCCTTCACGGCCACATTGTTTTGGCGCCAGTTGTTTTCACATTTTTTGTATATATATGTCCACTCCTTGCTATACCGGACACAAGCTATGCACTGATGAAGTGGACAGGACGTCCAGGAAACGCCTCTTATTTTAGCTTCTAAATAAATGGATTCTTAACCAACCACTGGGTATTGCATCACTTCGTGTGACCCGGAGGAGCGGAATCATGGGCATTTTCTTGCATCCACAACTTCTGGTACATTCCCTTTTCGGCATATGATTTTCTATATGTTCTCAGCCTGATATCCCTCCTAACTGATGTCTACTGCTTCCACAGCACGAAGACTTGCTGAGCCTTAGAAAGAAATGATTGCGCTCTTGGACCCAACCCCTGCAGTACTTGTCCATGGGGGCGCCAAATAACATGGAGAAAAAAGTGACAGAAGCTGAGGAGCACACCAGGATTCTTCAAGGAGGAATAGACAGGATCTCTGGAAGAGTAAGCAGCATTATTATCACACACATCCTCTCTTCCTTCACGTAGGTCATGAATTTAGGCTATATGGTACGAGTATAAACCAAAGCGGAACTGACTAAGTAAAAAGTAGAGTTGCTGAGAAGCGGCAATAAGTGTAACAATAAATTCTCTTTAAATGGAATCTGTCAACAGGTTTTTATGTAATCCAAGAGCAGCATGACGTAGGGGCAGAAATTCTGATTCCAGCGATATGTCACTTGTTGGTCTGCATGCTGTCATTTTGATACGATCACTGTTGATTGTATTAGAGCAGGTTGACTAGGAAGCACAAGACCCCTAGTCTTGTAGTGATAATCTCCTTCTGATAAAACACTTATTGTATCGAAACAGCTAAAAACAGACTAGTAAGTGACACATCGCTGGAATCAGGGTCTCAGCACCTACATCATATTGCTGACAGATTCCCTTTTAGAAAGCATGTCCATCCACAATATTTTTCCTTTTAGGAAGATATTGAGTTTGCTTGTGACTGGTGGTAATGCTGTAATAGGCACAACGTTTGGATAATTGTAGTGTTAGATTGTACCTTTACTCCAACCAAATTCTACACCCACATTCACCCATTGTTTATTGCAGATGCTGACTGATCTAGAACACGTTTACCCCCAGTGGTTTGGACCAATCGATGTAACGGCACCACAGGGCGATTCCTACGTGTTCCCCGTCTACCACTTGCTTCAGTGTTTCCGCAGAGATTCCCACAAGATTGACAGCTACTTGAAGATCCTGCGATGTCGCCTGATACACGCCAACTGCTAGGGACGGGAGCATTGTACATTATATGCCAGCATTTATCTCTGGTGCCTCAAAGTGGACATTTTAGATTGGTAAACAAATAAAAAAACAACTAATTGAGAGTTTGTGTTCCAACCTGTTTTTTTTAGAAAATGAGAGCAACATTATTAATATTTCTCACATATTGTCATTTCATATACAGTATAGAGGTAGCAGGTAAGGAATAGAGGATCACGGCAACTGCCAGGAGGACAACTCCGTATATAATATTATGGCATATTGCCAGGATATAATATTGTGATTGGCAATGGTCTGACCACCGATCCTTAGAATGAAGGAATGGGGAACCTATCAGCTTTTTTTTTTCCTGCACAGCTGTGCTTCCAACCACCCACCCATAGTGCAAAAAAAAAAAAAACCCTAAAAAACCACAATGGGTTCAACCGTACTCAAATTGTTAACTGGGAGCAACGATGAGTGTGAAGGATATAATATTTTGATTGGAGATGATCCACACTCTGGTTCCACCACTGATCCTGAGAATGAAGGCATGGGGAACCTATCAGCTTTTTTTTTTCTGCACAGCTGTGCTCCCAACCACCCACCCACAGTGCAAAAAAAAAAACCCTAAAAAAACAATAGGTATAACCGTAATCAAATTGATAATTGGGAGCAACGATTAGTGAGAAGGATATAATATTGTGATTGGCAATGTTCCATCCACTGATTCTGAGAATGAAGGAATGGGGAACCTATCAGCTTTTTTTTCCTGCACAGTTGTGCTCCCACCCATTGCACAAAAATACCCTAAAAAAATATGCACGTACTCAAATTGTTAATTGGGAGCAATGATGAGTGTGAAGGGATATAATATCTTGATTGGTGATGGTCCGACCTCTGGTTCCGCCACCGATCCCAAGAATGAACGAATTGAGAACCTATAAGCTTTTTTTTTTCCTGCACAGCTGTGCTCCCAACCACCCACCCATAGTGCAAAAAAACCCAATAGATCCAACTGTACTCAAATTGTTAAATTGGGAGCGTGAAAAAAAACACCAAGGTTACTTACCGGTAGCCGGTTTTTCCTGAACCCATGACAACACACCTTGAGAGAGGGATCCGCCCCACCAAGGACAGGAAACCGTCTGAAATAAAAGGGCGGTACCTCTCCCTCGCTTCAGTTGGATTACAGAGCATTGAGAGGACCTCCAGAAAAGGTTAGACACATAACCAACACCTACTATATATATATATCACCCAAAATGTAAAGTGCTTCACCAGGGCGTGAGAAAGACAGGGGGGGGGGGGATGACTACGGGTGCTGTCATGGGTTCAGGAAAGATTGGCTACCGGTAAGTAACCTTGGTGTTTTCCCCTCACCCATGCCAGTACACCTTGAGAGAATTTTGGAAAATATGAGCACCCTAGGGAGGGACCACCGCCTGAAGTACCCTTCTCCCAAAGGTAAGGTCAGAGGAGGATAGATCCAACTGATAGTGCTTATAGAAGGTGGATGGTGCAGACCAAGTAGCAGCTTTACATATCTGGTCAATCGAGACATCTGCTCTCTCTGCCCAGGAGGTTGCAACAGCTCCGGTGGAATGAGCTTTAATACCGTCCGGTGCCGGAACACCTGTAGATGTATAAGCTAGACAAATGGCCTCCCTAAGCCACCTAGCAATAGTTCCCTTTGATACCCCGTGACCTTTTCTACTCCCCTGAAAGGCCAGAAACAAGGACTTGTCCTTCCTCCACTGACTAGTCATGTCTATGTACTGTAGTAATGCCCTTCTAACATCTAGATTTTGGAACCTAACCTCCCCAGGGTTTTTAGGGTTACTGCAGAAAGAGGGAAGTACAATCTCCTGATTACAGTGGAATCTGGATACAACTTTTGGAAGGTACGATGGATCTGTACGCAGGACGACCCGGTCATCATGAATTTGGGTGTATGGGGGATCAACAGAAAGGGCCTGCAGGTCACTCACCCTACGGGCCGACGTTAGGGCCACAAAGAGGATGGTTTTGAGGGTGAGGATCTTTGGAGAGATAACCTGCAGGGGTTCAAATGGGTCGCCAGAGAGTGCATTTAAAACCAAATTCAGGTCCCAGGGAGGAAGAGCCCGAACTGGCTTAGCTCTGGAACAGGATTTAATGAATCTAGAGACCCATCTGTTCCCTGCCAGGTTACAATTATAGATCGCCCCTAGGGCGGACACCTGAACTTTAAGTGTTCCCGTAGCCAACCCTAGGTCACGTCCCTTTTATAAAAACTCTAGGACTTCTCTAACTGGAGGTTTATCCGACAATGGGGAGTCTATAAAATCCAGGAATTTTCAACAGATTCTGGAATAAATTTTAGTTGTTATGGGCTTTCAACTACCCAACAGGGTAGAAACTAGGCCTGGTGAAAACCCCCTATTGCTCAGTAACAACCTCTCAAATTCCAAGCCGCCAGATGGAAACCTTTGGCTTGTGCATGGAATATTGGCCCCTGGATGAGAAGGTCCGGCCTGTCAGGCAGGACCCAGGGATCTGATTATCCTCGCCCCCTCCTCCCGAATTTTCCTCACAACTGCCGGGATCATCACTATCGGTGGAAAGGCGTAGGCCTTCCTGAACTTCCAGGGAATGTGGAGAGCGTCTACAGCATAGGGATTCTCTGTTGGATTTAGTGAACAGAATCTCTCCACCTTCCTGTTCGCCCTGGTGGCGAACAAATATATGTCCGGTGACCCCCATATCTGGATAATCTTTTGGAAGACTATCGGGTTTAGAGGCCACTCTCCTTGTCTTAAAGTGTGGCGACTGAGGAAATCTGCTCTTGAATTTTATACCCCCGGATGAAAAGAGCACTGAGGGATGGGAGATGTTGTTCTGCTAGATGCAGGATCCTGTTTGCCACTACCATAAGGGAGTGAAATCTTGTTCCTCCCTGGTGATTTATATATGCCACTGTCGTCCGATTGTCGGACCTGATCTGGACATGGCGACCCTGTATGTGGGGAAGGAAGCTTATCAAGGATTTCTCCACGGCCAAAAGCTCTTTTAGGTTTGATGACGCTTCTTTTTCGTGACGTAGTAAGAGCCCCTGAACTGAGAACTCTGCCAGATGACACCCCCAGCAGGAGCCACTTGCATCTGTTGTAATTGTGTGGTCGACTGGTTTGGACCATTGTAAGCCTGCGGTCAGATTCTCCCTGTTTGTCCACCAGGAGAGGGAGTTTACTGTCTCCAAAGACGGAGAGTTTTTTTTCCTATATGTCCGTTGAAGGATTTCTGAGCCGACAGGACCTCCCACTGAAGAAGCCTCATATGACTCTGGGCCCATTTGACTGCCGGGAGACAGGAAGTCATGGAGCCTAGTAGGGACATTGCTTCTCTCAAGGAAATCACGGGAGACCTTATTGCCCTTGAGACCAGGCTGATTATTTTGCAAACCTTGTCTTTCGGGAGGAAACAGGATTGGCGTTGGGAATCTAGGGTCAAATCCAGAAAGATCTGAGTCCTTGAGGGGGATAGCTTTGATTTTTGAATATTTATTAACCACCCCAGGTGATATAAAGCTGTCCGGACCTCTAAAAGTTGAGAGGAACAGTGGTCCTCCGATTTCCCTATTATCAGAAAGTCGTCCAGATAGGGAACAATCACCACGTTCTTGATTCGGAGAAAAGCTGTCACCTCCGCTATAACCTTTGTAAATACTCTCGGTGCTATCGAGAGTCCAAAAGGTAGGGCAGTGAATTGGAAATGTCTCAATTGACCTTGGATGAACAGGGCTACCCTTAGGTACTTCCGGTAGTCTGGATGGATTGGGACGTGATAGTAGGCATCTTTTAGGTAGATGACTGCCATGAAACAATTGTGGTGTAAGAGTTTCACTGCAGAGTTCACTGATTCCATATTGAAAGTCTGGTTGATTATCAGCTGATTTAGACTTTTGAGGTTGACAATGGTCCTTAAGGACCCATTTGGTTTTTTTTATCACAAACAGGGGGGAATAAAATCCCCTCCCCATTGTGAAACTGGAACTTCGTGAAGGACCTGCTTGTTGACTAAGTCTAATACCTCTGATTCTAGAGCCATCTGCTCCTCCCTGGACTTCCTCCTGGAGGTGATCATGAAGGTTCGGTGAGGGACCTGACAGAAGCGTATCTTTAGGCCGTTCTTTATGATATCCAACACCCAGGGATTTGAAGTGATGGCTTCCCAAGCTGGGATAAAATGGGAAAGCCTTCCCCCGACCTCTAACCTCGCGTCATTGGGGAGATTTTTTGGAACTGGAGGATGGTCCTCCAAGCATGTAACCAGAGTCCTTTTTAGATCTGGGCTCCCATCTTTTCCTTTATCCCGGAGGGCGACCTTGGTTAAATCTCTTCTTCCGAAAATAGGACCTTTTTGTTTCCCCCGTGAACCCTGGGAAACCTCTCTTTCTGTCGCCAGCCTTCTCCAAAAACTCGTCCAGTTTTTGGCCAAACTAAAGTTTACCATCACAAGGAAGAAAACAAAGCTTATGCTTAGATTGTAGGTCTCCCGGGCAACCCTTGAGCCACAGGGCTCGTCTGGCAGCATTAGACAAATTTGCAGACCTGGCAGCGAGTTTAACTGAATCCACTGAGGAGTCGGCCAAAAAAGCAGATGCTGCTTGTAGCAAAGGCAGATTGGAGAGGATTTTATCTCTGGACATCTTTTTATCCTTTAGCTGGTCTCCTAATTGCTGAAGCCACACCATAAGTGACCTAGCGACACAAGTGCCTGCTACCGCTGGCTTCAGGCCCCCTGCTGCTGCTTCACAGGTGTGACGCAGGAAGGAATCTGCCTTCTTATCCAGAGCATCCTTTAGACTGCCCGAATCTTCCAGGGGTAGGGACGATCTTTAGGATAATCGGGCGACAGACCCGCCAACTTTAGGAATTTTGTCCCAGGACTCAGAGACATTATCCTCGAAGGGGTACCTCCTTTTAGAGGATGAGGACAATACTCCTGATTTCTCCGGCTTCCTCCATTCCAGGTCTATAAGGGTCTGAATTTGGGGATTCACTGGAAAGGAGCGTCTTTTTTTCCTCCAGGCCTGCGAACATATCTTCCAGGGACCTGGCTGCCTTCTCCTCCCTCAACCCCATGGTAGATCTGACCGCTCTGACCAACTTGTCAGTATCCTCAATAGGGAAACAGGGCCTACCACTGTCTGATGAAGAGGAGGATGCCGAGGCAAAGATCCTCTGACTGGGAGGATAAATCATAGTCAGAGGAGATATCTTTATGGGATCTCTTTTTCCACTTTAGTAAGCCTTACAGGGAATCCTGCACCTCTGAACGGATTACGGACCTCAAATTAGAAGCGAAATCCGGGGTGCTCTCCGCTATAGTTTGGTTAATACAGCTTGCACAAAGCTGTTTCTGCCAATCTATGGAAAGGGGGGCCTGGCATAAGGAACAAACCCAGTGGGTTCTTTTTGCCGCTACTCTTCTTCCTAAGGAATGAAGGACATAATAACTTTCCATTACTATTAAGTGACATTCACGAAGATCACTCACCCCTGAAGTCACAAAAGGGTACCGGATTTTGAGGCTGTGGCGGGACATAAGATGAATCCCTTCTGGATGGCCCTGAAGCGTCCGACACCTTACTCCTCCTGCTGCCGCTGCGGTTGCTGGAGCGGCCGTCCGTGTGCGAGGTGTCCGACTGCTTCTTCCGCTGGCGTTGATGCGGTGGAGGGGTCAGCTGCTGCTGCACCTAGCTGTCCTGGTCTGCCATAGCTGCTACACCCGAGCTTGAGTATAAGCAGCGCTTGTCAGGAGGCCCCCACCTTAAATAGGGCACATCCGGACCTCCTCCGGTCCATGTGTCCTCCCCCCTCCTGACACCCACCGGCCGATCTTTGAAAAAAAACGGCCGGCAAGCGTTTACAGGGCGCCGCCATCTTGGTTCCGGGTGCAGCCCCCGACGTCATCGGGCACGCCTCTCCAAGCGTGCACCGCGCCGTGACGTCAGGCGCGTCATACCCGGAAGACACTGCTCCCAGCGTGCGACCACCCAGGAGCCTGCGGCAGGGAGAGGACAGCGCAGCGGTCTGCGGGGAGCCGGAGCCCTCATAACCGCATGCGCCTGCTCGAACACGGCTCCAGGGAACCGCGAACGGCGCTTCTGGGACCCGGAACCCGGTGCACAGGCAGGTGCCCGCACTTCCACACCGGAACGGGCCCAGGTAAGAAGACACCCTTCTTCAGACAGGTTCCCATCAAGGACAGGAAACCAACTGAAGCAAGGGAGAGGTACCGCCCTTTTATTTCAGACGGTTTCCTGTCCTTGGTGGGGCGGATCCCTCTCTCAAGGTGTGTTGTAATGGGTGAGGGGAAAATAATGCATCCACTTCTTTCTAAATTAGGCTGTCAGACCCCCAAGAATGACATCCTAGTAATATGCCATGACTTATACCTCTTTAAATGTATGCAAAGAATAAACCTAGATATCCAGGTATACGTTCTATTGATTGATTTCTATAAGGGCCTATTTACACATGGAAATGTGTATCTGCTACGTACATGAATGATCGGCTGCAGCCCTTCCACTTGGCCAGTCAATGGATCCGCAAACCACAACAAGTAATTCAAGGAGATGGAAAAGTAAAAAAAAAAATTCTAGTAACATTGCATAGCGTACCGGCGATTGCGCTATTTAACTTGTCATCAGTGATTGACGGCATATAAATGGTTAAACAGCAGTGATTCATGCTCCGCTCTGGCCGCTGCTGTCACAGCAAGATGTCGGCTGTGTAGGATGGGGGCTCTGCTCCTGAGCCCACCCGAAACAGCAATCCAATGGACGGTTTCACACACCACATTATCCAGTGGTGTTTAATTTGCTTTTCTATTTAGGAAACAAAACCGTTTTAATAAAGTTTTCCTTCTCTGGTATCTAGGAGCCATTTCAGCTATTTGTAAAGGGAATCTGTCTGCAGGTTTTTCTTGGCTATTCTGAGAGCAGCATGATGGGGTGAGCGCCACACTAGGAGTAGGACCATTGAGCCCAGAGCTATTGCAAGACGTGCAGACAATATATACCAGGTATTAATGAATCCAATGCAACATTATTGTTACTTGGGAATTAACCTACTTGGATATAATACAACCCTTGATATATGTATATACCAAAAGGTCATTATCTTGGGAATGCCTATATTGGCTTTTATTATTTAGGATTATATCCTTTTACTATGTGACCTAGGATATACTATCAGTATGCATTAGCACAATTGGAGCTACTACTATCCAGCCCTGATGTCTCTGCAATTCAAATATTTACATTATACCTCCTCACTATTATATGGTATTACTATATATATGTGTGTGTGCTCTTTTCTTTTGCCGCCATGTACCCAAATTGTTATAATAAAGTTCTTTTTTAACACATTGACCCCTTGTCGGATGTACTATATATTGGTTGTTGTTGAGAGCAGCATGATGTAGAGACAAAGACCCTGATTCTAGGGACGTCTCACTTACAGGGCTGCTTGTTGTAGTTTTGATAAAAATCACACTTTTATCAGCAGAAGATTATCACTAGAGGACTAGTAAACCTGCTGCCACGTAGTCCAACCACGCCCCCCACCACTGATTGGCAGCTTTCTGTGTACACTGTATATAAACTGCCAATCAGTGGTGTGGGTGGGGTTATTATACAGAGCTCAGCATTCAGAGATCTGCATGAGAAAAAAAAACTGTAATTTTATCAAAATAACACCAAGCAGCCCAGTAAGTGATACATCGTTGGAATCAGGGCCTCGGATTATGCTGCTCTCAAATGGGGTAGCAAAAACCTGCTGACATATTCCATTTAAAGGGGCAGCTGCTACTAAATCCAGACATGGTGCAAAATTTAAATTCTGCTGCAGATTTACTGCTGTAGATTTTTAATTCCTAAAAATCCATGTAGATTCAGAGGATCTCAACCTTTTCAATGCAAATTATTTTCAAGACTTATTCACAGATATTATGAAATATTACAGTAGAAATAAAAAAAAAAAAGAAAAAAGCACAATACCTAAACCCCCTCCTTGGGAAAATTATACGGCAAGTATAAGAAAGACAAAAATTTATTCTGGAGTCATATTGAAGTCTAAATAGAATTGTAAGCATACAATGTAAACAGCAGCGAATGTAAGTAGGATCCACAGGATCTATATAAGAGGAACGTTTTCCAAAGCTGATCTTCTGAGCCCACCGCTATGCTGGCTGGACCGGCATTGTGATCGTCAGCACCTGGAATATACGTCACGTTTTACTGCAGCTCATAGAACCAATGATAAAACGCAGAGCAGTGCGAGGCTTGTGACTCGCTATACACAAAATATACGACATGTTTGATGAATGGCATAAAGGAAAGCCGATGCATTCAGATGTCTCTGGGCAACTATATGTTGTGATAGGATGCTGCCCCTCACCCTGACAGGAACTTATCTATCTGCTCACTCATCATGACAGGTTCACAGCATGTTGACTCATGGATGTGATCAGTCAGTCAATCGATGACATAGATGCAAATTCTTGATTCCCACAGGTAGGTCAGAGATGTCCGTCTCAAACAGTTTACCTTCACCCATCTAGGATGGATGGCTGCTGACATCGTTGGCCATTATGTCCATAAGCAATTATTATCCTGTAATTGCGATGTACAGTACAAATTTATATTGTGGTACCGTGCTAGCCAGAAAATTTGATGTAAATACATTTATGCCCAAAAATGGCAAAAGTATTCTCGGAGTGATACCTTTATTGGCTAACCAGAAAAAAATATATTACTCTGTCGCCTCATTGGGGGACACAGGACCTTGGGTGTTATGTTGCTGTCCACTAGGAGGCGACACTAGGCTTAATCTGAAAAAGATTAACGGTGGCTCCTCCTCGGCAGTAAACACCCCCTGACGGCGTCAGCCATGTTCAGTTTTTTGCTTAGTGTCGCAAGAAGGCACACCTAAAGATTTTTACTCCATTTTTTTCTGATTTTTTCTTTTTCCATGGAGTTACAAATGAAGATAAGTGGGTCTCTGGAGAGACCCCCGGCATGGCTCCTCCTCTGCCCCCTTCTAGGGGTGCACAGTTGAAGTCGAGACATCTCCTTACCATGTCGCTCCTTCCCCAGCCCCTCGGGTGTTGGTTCGAAGTTGAGACCCCCCCTCCTTCCCCAAATCCTTTTGGTCTTGGGTTGAGGTCGAGGGAGGATTGCAGCCTCCTGACTGTGAAGGCAGCACCCTCCCTGTCACGAAAAACACTTGGTCAGACCTTGCAGCCCTCTGGCGCCCCCTTATCCTGCTGGTCAACCACGGTATTGACCGAGGATAAGCACGGGCGCAGCTGCTCTAATTTATGTCGACTATTGTGGCACGTGATGTGACAGGACGTATATATACCACCAGTTCCTTCCAGGAACGTATATATACCTCCGTCCAGCCACCCTCAAACCACAATATCACAAATACCGGTATACTGCCACCACCGATCGCTTAACAGGTTGATCGGGTACCTGTTAGGTAACGTGAATTAGCGGGTGAGGAACGTGTTTGCTCGACATAGGACAAGAAGAACGAAGCTGGTAAATAATAATGAAATACTCCCGAAAGTGGGCAGTGTTTACAAAAGATATACAAGATATTATAAAAGAGACAATTTACATATATGCATGAAACAGTTATTAAAATACAAGGGGTAAATAATAGCAAAACCTGCGCCACGAGGTGATGGTCTCAGATTGTGTGGGGGGCACGGCTCCCCGGAAACTAGGTGTGATTCCTCCACGCAGCGAAGAGTGCTTGCGTCTGACGTCCCTGGTTAAGAATGAAGTAAAATGTCCGTTCTGGTTTTTAGTAAGGGGCCAAAACACTAGGAGACACCCATGTTGTTTACCTCACACGGTTTTGTGAACCCACCCAGCTGCCTAAGACATAAAAAGCCTTCAGATTTCATATCTTGGTATGGGGGGGTCTCACATCCAAGATGGATACATCATGTTTGCCGTCACCAATATTCATGAAGATGGATATCAAATATCAGAACCCATTTCCTGGGTTTCTGGTGGTTTCCCAGTTATGTAAGATATACCGGCATAATTGGAAAAAGGTGAACATCCCAAAAATGTGGTCCCTGTGTTTGTGACAGTCATGTGCATTATTAAACTCGACATTAAAAGTTTGTACAGTTAGACAATAGGATTTTGGAGGGAATTTCCAGTTTACACCAGTATGCTTGCTCTGGCTGAGGTTTTATGGCGGTAATAAAAATTCCTTGTTTGGGGAAAGCAAGAGTGAATTCTATGTAGGACCATTCTAAATGAGCAGGGGATGGAGATTTAAGACATCTCTCATTTTTAAAACTTGGACAAAAATACATTTTGCCTGACACTCCCCAATCCCCCTCATGGGGGCATTAGGTTTAGACACCGCAGGTAGGATTTGTGCAGACAGCAATATATAGCTCCCAGTAGCTGTCGCTCTGCACCAACGTTCAGGAATCGCAGCTCCACTGCAGACTCCTGATGGACCGGGGGACAGTACTGGCAGAAGGGCACACAGAGACACAGGCTGGCTTCAGCTCTGTCTCTCTGCCGGCACCAGCGCTACAGTGCCTCAGAGGAACCCTTTAAGGGCTCCCTTTTAATATAGTATCCCACCGCCTTTCCTGCCATTAAAAACCGGGGGGGGGGGTCCGATTCAGATCCGGTACCCCCTCGGACTACCGCGCCGGCCTGCAGCCCTTTTGGGCATACATTCTAAATTTATACCGCCTAGCTGAAGCCGCCGCCCACTCTCCGCGCCCTGCCCCCCGGATGACCAATATGACACTACACAGTGTCATACAGGGGGCGGAGACGAACTGAAAGGGCGCGCTTTCTAGCAATACGGCCGCCTTTCCAGCGCTCCGCCCCCTTTCTTCTCCACACTCCGGCGGCCATTAACCAGCAGAGGGAGAACGGAAGGAAGTTAACGCTTCACATACCGGTCGCCAGCTGGTCTCTGGGGAGCACAGGATCTTGGATTTTACCGGCGCTGTACTACAGCACACTAAGGTGGGATAAAATTACAGCTACAGTCTCGACTCGGCTGTGAAGTCTATAACTTTCTCTGCATTGCTGGCCCCCTCTGCAAAGCCACTCTGCATCGCTGGCCCCATCTGCATCATCCCATACCACACGGTCATCCCCTTCCAGTGTGAGACACCGTACTCACAGCTCATCTAGACCGTCCCCTGACAGGGACAGACAACGCAGATCCCCACAGCCATCCCTGACCAGAGAAGGTCTCCGCTCCGGTTCTCCCAGCAGGAGTCGCCTTAGCGAGATACAGGATTCGGAAGACATCTGTGATTCCGACTCAGACAAGGAAACCGAAGGGTCCCTGATCCCTATTCGCCCGGGCAATACAGTGCTAGTTGATGATTTAATCTCATCTATCCATTGGGTGCTGGACATCTCCGATCCACCCCTGGAGACACCAGGACATAAAATTTCCTTTGAAGGAGTCCTGAAACTGCCTAAGGTGTTCTTTGACCACCCAGAGTTTAATGCGATCCTTAAAAAGCAGTTCTCACAACCTGAGAAAAAGTTTACTAATCGCAAATATCTGGAGGCGCGGTACCCCTTTCCACAGGAGGTCACCAAAAAGTGGACAGATCCACCTGAAGTGGATCCTCCAGTCTCCAGACTAGCAGCACTTTCTCTGCCAGATAGCTCAACCCTCAGGGACACAGCAGACCGGCAGGTGGAATGCATGGCCCGTTCAATTTTCGAGGCCGCAGGGGCCTCCCTGGCTCTCACGTTCGCCTCAGTTTTTTTGGGCTGCCAAGGCAATCCTGGCCTGGGCCCAAAATTTACAAACTGGCCTACAAAATACCTACCCCTGAACTGTCGGACCAAGCGGCCCAAATAGCAGTCGTGGTAGATTACAAGCTCCATGCAGCTCTGGATTCTGCAATGGGTGCAGCCGGGATAGCTTCATCACAATTCGGTGTATCCTCTGGCTGCAGGAATGGAAAGCAGATGCAGCTTCAAAGAAGTCCCTCACTCACCTCCCGTACCTCAGTGGTCGGCTTTTCGGTGAACAGTTGGACACAATGATATCCAACGCCACCGGGGGTAAAAGTATCTCTCTCCCCCAACTGAAGCCCAAACACACTTACAAAAAGCGCAATCAGGCACGTTACCGATCCTTTCGGAACTCTTCCGGCTGATCCGTCTCGCGACCAGCAAAGAATAACAGCCGCGCTCCACGCTGGGACAACTCGAGGTCGACGCAAAAGTCGGACAAAACCTGGCAAACAAAGGCAGGCCAGTCAAAATTTAAGGGAGGAAAGTCTTGCACTTCCTCCTCATCATGACTCACGAACTCTGGAAGACACCCCACCTGTAGGCGGCCGTCTTTTGCTCTTTCACCAGCTCTGGCTGCCTATTACAGAAGACAGGTGGGTCAGGGAACTAGTGTCTTCAGGATACAAGATAGAGTTCACTTCCAACCCGCCAAACAGATTCTTCCTGTCTGTTCCCCCAAAACCGCCAGCCAAGGCTCGTGCCTTCCACCACGCGGTTTCATTACTTCTCCAAGCAGGTGTCTTAGTAACGGTCCCTACGGCCAAGCGCTTCCAAGGGTTCTGCTCAAATCTATTCGTAGTCCCCAAAAAAGGAGGCAGCGTACGGCCCATGTTGGATCTAAAACAGCTCAACAAATAAGTACGGGTACGTCACTTTCGCATGGAGTCCCTTCGGTCCATCATTGCGTCCATGGAGACGGGAGAATTTCTCGCCTCCATAGACTTTCAAGACGCATGCCTCCACATACCAATTGCACCGGCTCAACTTAAAAAAGTCATCACCAACCCCGAGTCAATCTATGACCTTTTTGGGAATGTTATCCAACACCCTCAAGGGTCTAGTACTCCTCCCCAAGGACAAAGCACTGCCTCTCCGAATAGGGGTCCGCATCCTACTTCGCAAACCCCCTCAGTCTCTCCGGTTTGCCATGAGAGTCCTTGGTAGGATGGTGGCGGCAATAGAAGCGGTCCCATTTGCCCAGCTTCACCTCAGGCCTCTCCAACTAGCCATCCTCAAGTCATGGGACAGGAATCCTTTTTCCCTCGACAGGGAGTTTCAGTTGACGTCATCAACCAAGAGATCCCTGCACTGGTGGCTCAAACCAACCTCGCTAACAAAGGGGAAATCCTTTCTCACGAGTCAATGGAAGGTTCTGACCACCAATGCGAGCCTGATGGGTTGGGATGCGGTACACCTGCACCACAGAGCAAAGGGCAAGTGGTCCCCAACAGAAGCGACCATGCCCATCAACATCTTGGATATTCGTGCCATTCTCCTGGCGTTGAGAGCCTTCCATCATTTACTGGCAGCCACTCACATCAGAGTACAGTCAGACAATGCCACGGCTGTGGCATACGTAAATCACCAAGGGGGGACCCGCAGTGCCCAGGCGATGCGAGAAGTGACACACATTCTCCACTGGGCGGTAGCCTTCTTATAGGCATAATTATGTTATTCATGTTACGTTCCTCCTACTGCTTTTGCACAAAACTGAACATGGCTGATGCCGTCAGGGGGTGTATACTGCAGAGGAGGAGCCACCGTTAATCTTTTTCAGATTAAGCCTAGTGTCGCCTCCTAGTGGACAGCAGCATAACACCCAAGGTCCTGTGTCCCCCAATTAGAGGCTAAGAGAAAGAGATTTGACGATGAGTACACAAAAATCTCCTTACAGAGCACACAGGCTCCTTCTTCAGGCAGGATTACAAATGTTATGAATTCATTTGTAATATTGCCTGAAGAAGGAGCCTCTGTGCTCTGAAAGCTTGCATATATATATTTTTTTTCTGGTTAGCCAGTAAAGGTATCACTCCGAGAATACTTTTGCCATTCTTGGGCATAAAAGTATTCACATAGAATTATCCCCTAATTAAAACAATTTATTTTTGCTAAATAAATGTATACATTTTTTAAAATTTTATTTTATACATTTTCTCAGAGAACCTCTTTAAGAAGGAGATTTCAGAATGGGCTATAAGACATGTCCAACTTTGCTTTATTGTCTCACCTTACTGTCCTTGTTGAACTGAGCTCCACTTTGTTCTTGGATGATATTGTAAGGAATGAAGACGTCTAGATGATACAAATCGAGACGTCCGACTAAGACTATTCTGTCTTCACCCAAGTCCAACACGAGATCTAGCAGAAGACTGTAAAGAGAAGACCAGCGTGGTAACAACGCTTATGTCGCTGAATGCTTCTGTACGGGAAAGAAAGTTGTAACCAACAAGTGCACAAAAATCTAAACTTTTATCTTGATATGTGGCCAACTAGAAGTTACTGTGTAGCTCCAGACGTCTCATACATTAAATCTGACACTTGGAGTAACTGCTCACAGAAAATGCTTCAAATATTTTTTATGATTCACACGGCATTAAAAGGGGTTGTCCACCACTTTAATACTAATGGAATATCCTTAGGATAGATCATCAATATTAAAGTGCCAGACAACCCCTTTAAGTGAGGCATAATGAATGGTACCAGAATTTCAGATAATGTAGCCTTCATTAGGCAGAAGGCCCAGTCGGTTATATGAAGAAATCTGGGGTCCCCAAAAGCAAACCCAGTAATCACCAGATTCCCGTGTGGTGACTACTTAATCTGCTTTTTGGGAAGACCAGAACTGACCCCTATATTTAACCAAGTGGGTCCCCTTAAGCTACATTATCCTGTCTGATGAAGGATACAGCTGAAACATTCTTAATCTTCATTATGCCTCATTTAACGCAATGTGAATCATGGACATGAGAAAAATCAAATTAAAAAATAAATACATTTAAAGCATTTTCTGTGCGATTCCTCCAAATGTCGCATTAATATAGAAAAAATAAAGAGCGGCGTGTTCTACACTATCGCAACAAGCCTCTTTCATCATTTATATCATCATTATAACATCATTTATATGCACCAGCACCATGGAATCAATGGCACTATATAATTAAATAATCTACTATATAATCGTCTTATCCCGTCTGTCTGTCTGTCTGTCCAGGAAATCCCGCGTCGCTCATTGGTCCGGCAGCGGCCAATCAGCGCCGCGGGATTTCTGAAAAAAGATGGCGGCCGTTAGCGGCTCATCTGCGGGACGGAGCGGAGCGGCGATCCAGCCGGGAGATGAGCGCCGCGAGGCGCTCATCTCCCGGCCGGCAACAGCAGAAAGAACCCTACCGCTGGACCCATCTGCGGGACGGAGATGCAGCCAGGAGATGAGCAGCACGAGGCGCTTATCTACCGGCCGGTAGCAGCGGAAGGACCGCCGGCGCCGCTGACCTCCATGCGGAAGGGAGGACCGGGGAGCGGCGCTGGGGGTCGGGATACTTCTGCTGCGAGCGCCCGCTATGTCCCGGGGTCTCGCAACGTAAGTAGCCGCACAGGCAGCGCAGCTCCCCGGTCCTCACCAAGACGATTCGATGATTGGTCGCGGTCTTCGGACCCGACCAATCACTGATCTTAGCGCAAAACTTAAGCACCGCTGTGCTGATTGGACGCGGGCGCTGACCGTGACCAATCACCGATTTGGGCGCCAAATTTAAATATCGGCCGCGATCAATCAGCACAGCGGTGTTTAAATCTGGAGCCAAGATCGGTGATTGGTCGGCGCCGATATTTAAATTTGGCGCCCAAATCGGTGATTGGTCGCGGGCAGCGTCCACGACCAATCAGCACAATAGTGTTTAACTTTGGCGCCAAGATCAGTGATTGGTCGCGGGCCAAGACAGCGACCAATCACCGATTTGTGCAGCAGATTTAAATAGCGGCCGCGACCAATTGGATGTCAGCGCCGCTCCACGGTCCTCCCTTCACACCCTAGCCGCATGGATGTCAGCGGCGCTGCCTGTGCGGGTACTTCCGCTCGGAGAACCCGGGACATGAGCGGGCGCTCGGAGCAGAAGTGTCCTGACCCGCAGCGCCGCTCCCCGGTCTCCCTTCACACCCTAGCCGCTGATGTCCCCACAGTATCCGCATGGTGTTACAAAGGTCCATTTGTGTTAAAAATCGCTGATTGGTCGCGGGCGCTGCCCGCGACCAATCACCAATTTGGGCGCCAATTTTAAATATCGGCCGCGACCAATCACCGATCTTGGTTCCACATTTAAACCCTGCTCTGCTAATTGTTCGCACCTGGTGGACGCGCCAATCAGCAATTTTGGCGCCAAATGTAAACCCCGCTCTGCTGATTGGTAGCGGTCGACGGCCGCGACCAATCAGCAATATTGGTGCCAAATTTAAACACCGCTCTGCTGATTAGTCGCGGTCGCCGGCCGCGACCAATCAGCAGTATTGGCGCCAAATTTAAATCTCGCTCTGCTAATTAGTCGCAACCAGCGGCCGTGACCAATCAGCCATATTGGCGCCAAATTTAAACACCGTTTCGCTGATTGGTTGCAGTGGCCAGCCGCGACCAAGCAGAGAAATTGGCGCCAAATTTAAACACCGCTCTGCTGATTGGTCGCGGCTACCGGTCGTGAATAATCAGCATTATTAGTGCCAAATTTAAACACAGCTCTGCTGATTGGTCACGGCAGCGACCAATCACCATTATTGGTGCCAAATTTAAATACCGCTCTGCTGATTGGTCACGTTCGCTGGCTGCGACCAATCAGCATTATTGGCGCCAAATTTAAACCCCGCTCTGCTGATTAGTCGTGACCGCCGGCCGTGACCAATCTGCGATTTAGGCGCCAAATTTTAACACCACTTTGCTGATTGGTCGAGGCCGGCAACCGTGACCAATCAGCGATTTTGGCGCAAAATTTAAACACAGCTCTGCTCATTGCGCCCGGTTGGCCGCATACCTATTCTAGAATACCCGATGCATTAGAATCGGGCCACCATCTAGTATAATATATACATCTTCCCACCAGCTTGTTTTCCCTCTATCTCCTCTCTGGATCTATGAAGCCAGAACTGTCAAAGAAGAGGTGATGGTGGAGATGGAGGGGAAACAAGCAGGGGGGAAGGTTTATATAAATGACTGGTCCCGCTGTGAAGCACCGGGCGTCTGTGCTTGGCTTGAACAGTCGTTCTCTGGTGACAGAGTCATTCTTTCCCATTCCAACAGCTTGCAAACAACCCACCATGGTATGAAAAAAAAATTATATCATCATCATCCAGCAAATGTGTCACAACTGCCAGCAATTGGCTACTGTGGACACATCAAAGCTGTGATGATAAAAGTTGGCAGAGGAGGACTGGTAGCACGAGGTTGGCACAGACTTTTAATAAGGGAAGACTATTGGAAATCACATGAAATGCAAAAAGATCACAATCCTAAACCACATCTGAGGGTCTCACCACTTTAGGTAAAGAGATTTCAGCCACCAGAAAACTTGGGTGTCCTACAGGAGGTTCCGCCACAATCATGTAATCTGGTTTCACGGGTGAACTGATAAAAAAAGGAAGGAAGCAGTATATTAAAGGGTACACCATCAATTTATGATCTGTTGGGGTCAATCTCTAATATAATAAAGTGGCACTGATGCTTGTAATGAGGAACAGCCCCTTTCACAGTCATTCCCTGCACATTGGCATCATGGCCTCCACTGTGCAGCGGAACGACAGCATAGATCCAGAAAAGTGAATGGGCTTAGCTGCAGTTCTCCTGCACAGTGAATATCCGGGTAGCTGCCCCACTCCAGCATATTCTTTAAAAAGGGCAGCGGGGTTACTTCCAGGCTGCAGCCCCCTTATTCTTGGAGTCCAAGAAGTTGGATATCCTATATCTTTTGTAAGATGGGATTCTAAAAAAAGTAAATGCATGCATTAAACCTCAAAGTAACCCAAACCTTTCAACTTCTGAGATGAGGGACTTGCTTGGAGTTAGCTGGGAGGGTCTGTAGGAAAAAAATAAAGAACATAAAGGCAAAATAGTTAAAAAAAAACCCCAAAAAACAATGTCCACAATGTTCTTGCACCATAACAAGCCATTCTGTAACTTCCCCCATCTGTTGGGTATAACCCATCACCACGAGGAGTGGTGCTCCCCCATCTGTTGGGTATAACCTATCACCTCAAGGAGTGGCGCTCCCCCATCTGTTGGGTGTAACCCATCAGCACGAGGAGTGGCGCTCCCCCATCTGTTGGGTGTAACCCATCAGCACGAGGAGTGGCGCTCCCCCATCTGTTGGGTGTAACCCATCAGCACGAGGAGTGGCGCTCCCCCATCTGTTGGGTATAACCCATCACCACGAGGAGTGGCGCTCCCCCATCTGTTGGGTATAACCTATCAGCACAAGGAGTGGCGCTCCCCCATCTGTTGGGTGTAACCCATCACCACGAGGAGTGGCACTGCCCCATCTGTTGGGTATAACCTATCACCAGGAGGAGTGGAGCTCTTCATACTTTGTGTCCCTAGGGGAAATGTGGTATTATAAGACATCCAATCAATTGAATGGCCGACCATGTACTGCATAGATGAGCGAGGAACATCAGAGAAGCCGCCGATGCTCAACAGCAGCCTACTCTGTCGTCTTTTACAGACTGTATGCCATAGACTTGTACCTTAGAGTTGGGACATTGTGTCCATTCCCTGAATCATCGGTTTTGATTTGGTTCTGATATTCTGTTCAAAAATGGATCCCAGGAACTTCTGATTTTTCAGCATTTTCCACTCTGAAGGGAAACTATAGATGATTAACAGGGTCGGACTGGAACTGAAACTCAGCCCTGGCATGTGAGAGCACGCAGGCCCGTCCGACACGCGTTGAATGTGAAATATTTTCGTGAATGATTTGGGTATATGTCACAATAAAAATTGCTGCAAACTGCACTTTATCATCGATAGACAAAAACTGACATAATGTAAAATATAAACTTCCCTCCAGGAAAATGTTAATTTCTTTCAACTGGAGGGACGGACATATTTGTAATATAGAGCTCCAAGTTCCCAAAAATGCTATGTTTGATAGTACCAGGAAAAGCAGGAATAGTGAATCCTTGCAGATTTGAAGCAGTTTCATGTTTATTGTTTCAGTATTTTTGCAGCGTTTCTAAAGAACGGGAAAAAAAAATCTCAAAAAACGCAATATCAAGGGGATTTTCCTGCCGAGCGACACGTTTTTTGTGCAGAAATGTTCTTCCCTTGACAGTGTCCGATCGGACGATTCGACGACGATTGGTAAAAGCGGAGTTAAGAGCCAGAATACCAGGTAAAAGCCATTTTTGAATGCCTCACAGCGTCAGAAACGTCTGCAGTGGGCCAAAGAACATTGTAAATGGACCACTGAACAATGGAGAAATGTTACATGGAGCGATGAGACACGCCTACCCATGTTTGGCAGCGACGGTGTCTGCTACGTTCGACGACGACCTGGAGAGGACTGGTTGTCAGAGGGTACAGTACCCACCATGAAGCATCCTCTGAGTGTTATGGTAGGGGGCTGCGTGTCCAGAGATGCAGGTGGTAGGCTGCAGGTAATTGAAGGAACAGTTAATGCTGAAAAGGACATCAAGGAAGTCCTTCAGCCTAAACTCATTCCTTCGGCACATGATGTATTTAGTGAAGGGACACCGTTTATTTTTCAGCAAGATGGAGCCCCATGCCATACAGCTAAAAAATGTCTCTCTTGGTTCAAGGACAAAAATGTCCAGCTATTGAATTGGCCAGGAAACAGCCCAGATCTCAATCCTATTGAGAATCTCTGGGCTCGCCTCAAAAGAGAGGTGTCAAAACAGCGGGCTTCACACAAGCAGGAACTCATTGCAGCCATCATCAAATCATGGCTTCATATCATCACACCATCTGATTTACACAAACTGGTAGATAGCATGCCAAGTAGATGCCAGGCAGTCATCAAGGCCAAGGGCTGTCCAACTGAGTAATAACATTTAGTGTTAGATATGAAAATAGGACAAATAAATGGCTTTTCTCCCACAGTCATCTGAGTGACAATAGTGTCCAATTTGTTGACAAATGAACAAATTTCCTGCTAATATTGTGTTTCTATATGAGATTTTATTTCTACTTAAAAACTTTACTGTGAAATCAAAAACATTCATGAAATTTGTATTTGTATTGGCAAAATGCTAAAAATTCGTAAATCTTGGGGGTGTTGACTCAATTTTGGCCACTAGTGTATAGCATTCCTCAGTATATTTATATGTTGTTCCCCATCACCTTTTTCATCTCTCCTTACAAGTATGCCTTGTATCTTAGCTAAAATATGGTAGTAAGTAGCATATTACCCTTTTATAATGGGTAGTGTAGAATCGCTGCATATTTCAGGGTTATGCGCTCCTGAGGACTCATTAGTGCTGCCCTCCTCAGGCGAAACCTGGTTGTGACCTCGTATAATATGGGGCTAGCCGGTCTCACCTACCAGTTTGGGTCACAAACCCTTTTTCGTTTGCTTTGATGTTTTACTCATTGTTTATTAAGTTTACACCCCAAATCTCTCCTAATCCTGGAGATCAAACCTATGAAAGCAATTTATGAATGATCATAACACCTCTATGAAGGGTAATTATCATCTCCTTCATAAATAGACATTTATATGTATAAATACATATGTGGTCAATGCATAGTACTGGCACATGACTTATCACTTTCCAGGACCTTACAAAGCACCAGGAACATTCATAACAAGCGGAGGTGAGGCGAATCTGGCAACTTAATAGGAAAGGATTCTTTACAGATAGAGCAGTCAGACTGTGGAATGCCAACCACAAGATATAGTAATGGCAGATAGTATAACAGCATTTATAGAAGGGCTGGATACTTTTTTAACAAAAGATGACATTGTGGGTTATAAATAATCTAGTAATAGAAAATGTATAACTTTGGAGGTAGACCTAGGACATTAAAGTTCAAACTTTTTCAACCTATGCAACTATGCAAGTATGTAGAATGCACATTAGGAAAATGCTTGAAATGCAATTCCCTATAATATTATTTTACAAGTAATTTCCTCTTAATTTTTGGCTTTGTACAGTGCTAGTTATAAGCCCAATCTGTGGATCTAAAAAGTGCAAAACACTCCTGAAACACTTGTACGCATGTTCTATAATCTGTATTTCTTATGGTGCCTAAGGGAAGCCGTAATGATAAGACTTCTGCTTGGTAACAAGTGCAGTTAGTTGCCTCCATAATGAAAGTGAATTACCAATGAAGAAAGGGTTAATACTTGGATCCTGCATCAGTAATAGCCTTTGTAGTAACCATGACAACTATTGTGAGGGCATAAACAAGTGTCATAAAGAAGATTCCATAAAAGAATGCCGCGCTGCCACGATCAGCGCCATTACTGATGATGCGCCTGAGGACCTTGAGCTTGACCACCCCACGTAATGTGCCAACGTTGGTGTAATTTGGAGGTTCTAGCAGGGAAAGGGGTTGTCTTCTTAGACACCCCGGGGGCATGGGAAGGTAACAGAGGGGGGGTCCCCAAAACAGGATCCCCTTCTGTTACTATGTACAAAGAGCTGCTCTTCTTTGGGAGTTCATGGATGGATCCTTGACTTTAATGGGTGATAAATTGGGAGGGGAAGGGGATACTCATCCTATTAGGGGTTATCCATAATGAGCAACCCCTTTAACCAAGTACCCAACTTCTTGAGAGACGGAGCTGGATCTGTAAGGGAGAAGTGGTAGATCCACCTGGGAAATCAGATCAACTAAATTCGTTCCAGCAATAAATGTGGTGACAGATATCGCAGCCAGATCTCTCCCACATCCAGTTTATCACAATTATAGTCTATATTTGTTATGTCGTTCTCTGTAAATATGTACAAATTCTAAAACTCCGTCATATATCGGCACTAACTCTCTAAGCGCAAGGGAAGCGCAGCCCTCCAGCCATGGTTCTCTAGAGGTTTCCTCCACAGGGGGTTTTCCTCTCCTGAGCGCTGGAGGGTGACTCTTCGTGAGTCGAGGGTTGTGCCATTTTCGGTGTCATGTAAATTTAAATAAAGTTGAGAACGTTTGACACCTAATTGCAATGCTTTGTGTATTTATTTTGTATGTGTCTGATTCATTTTGTTTGGGATTTGGGGTCCATCAAACATCACTGAGTCATACGTCTGGACATCTGCCGCCAGCAGTTTTGCCCCAGGGGTTGCCCCTGCTCTGGGGAGTTTGATGGAGCAGAGAAGACAAGAATTACAGCACTCATCCTCAGAATAAGGACTTCTATTACAGTATTACAAGCAGCTTCCTCGCCTCATTCACACAGTGAGTATTTTTGGCACTAATTTACATCAGTATTTGTAAGCTGAAAACCAGAGGGGAACAAACACAGTGAAAAATAGTAACTGAAACACTTTCACCTCTTCTGTTTTGGATCCATTCCTGGCGTCTGCTAACAAATGCTGATGCAAAATATCACAATGGAAGTGCCCTAAATTCTTACTGACTGATTCGACTGTTTGAGCTGCAGTCAAGAAACAGAGGTTGCAAGCGTTAAAAGAGTTTTCTGGTATCAAAAACCCCTGTCCCCCTTGCCATTTTTCTCTATCCTGAACCTGTGCTGCCTGCCCCGATCTCAGACTGTCTGACCTAGTCTTTATCTTAGCTCTCCTGTATTTGGTACCCTGGTACCTCCGGAATGCTGCTGCAGTCCCGGGGACTGCCCTGAAGTGGTACCTGGTGTCTACCGGCAGCCCAGTCTATCCTCACCACCAGAGGTTCTAGTGGAGACCCAGTAGACACCTAGTCACAACCCTCCTGTGGGGCAGTGGGTCTATATCCACCAGCGTTACACCCACATAGCAAATGTGGTACCAATATTCAAGAAGGGGATAACATGTGAGCCTGGAATTTATAGGCCGGTAAGTTTAACTTGTACTGTGGGCAACATCTTTGTGGGTTTTCTAAGAGATACTAACCTGGAGCACCTCAATAAGAATAACCTATACATATAATTATGAGGGATCTGTCCTGCAAACTAATCTGAAAAGATTCTATGGGAGGTAAGTTCTAGGTTGGACCAGGGAAACTTAGTTGGTGTTGTCTATCTGGACTTTTCAAAGGCATTTGATACGGTGCCATACAACAGGTTGGTACATAAACATTTTCAATATATTATATGGTAAACTTGCTCCATGAAGGAACAAGTCCTTGTATGGTCGATGGAAAAATCAAGGAAAATATCAGTGATGTGGTCGTTACCTCTTGACAGCTCCATTTCGTACTTGTTCTCTTGTCCATCCATGGCCACGGTGATAAAAAATTCCCTGAAAAGCTCATTATTCTAATAAAAAAAAATACAAAGTAAGGAGCTGACACAAAGGAGAGCAGACAGCTCGTATGTCAGAATAAGCAATTGCAGTTACCTTAATTTTCTCAAAGAAGGTGCCATTAATCACTATGTCGTATGCCGTGCAGCCGCCTCCACCTGTAGGACAAAGTGCACCAGGACTTAGATACTTTGCGGTGCCGACTCACCCACTGACCTTAGTAGGGCTGCTATGAATAAGTGGTATAAGTTCTTAAAGGGGAATCCAAGTAGTGGACAATCCCTTTAAGTCCCAAATCTAAACCAAAAAAGTTCAAAAGTCAACAACAAGATGTCAAACTGAAGTGGACCTACCAGAACCTGTGGAGATGGCACCTTCGACCATTGAGGATTAGTAAGTTGTAATACTTGCTATTTTAACCCCTTTAAGGATATCTCTGGACTACCCCTTTAAAAAGAGACGCGCTGTATTAAATAAAAAAAAAACGTACTATTATCAACTTCAACGTGGGGCTCTCCAAGGCTCATGGGGACTCGATAGCCGGAGGGATCATCAGATTCCAGGATGCTGACTAACTCCTGCTCCATCAGGTCCGGGGGCGCTGGGATCTGGTTCGACTTGCAGATGTTAATAAAGATTTCGGTATTTTTGGATGTGCGAGTTTTAATGCAGAAACCTAACACAAAAATAAAAACAAAAAGTGAACAAAAACACAATAAAATCGGCAAAAGCCAAGCAGCATTTACATGTAATCAACTGCATAAGAAAAAACAATGTGACCCCCACATTGGTTGCATCATGTGACCGTTGTAGTCAATAAGACCCCACTGCCCCACTGTGGTATCTGTCACATAATATGCACAAAGTAATCTGGATAATAATCAGAGGACGCCCATCTCACCCGGCTGGGGTCTGATCTGTCTGCTTTCTGGTAAGTTCGGTATTCTGCTCTGTATCTCCTGTTTGGCCTGAAATGAGGCAACAAGTGAGAATCAGTGAGTAACATGAACAGGATGGTTCTGCAAACTGATTTTTCCTGCCCCAAAATAGTACAACTATGAGGGGTCTAAAGCCAACAATACACATTAGGTAAATGTTGGAGACTGCAGCGCCCCCGGCGGCTGACGGAGGAGACATTCACCCGGTGATTGCTGGCCTCTCCAATTCATCTTTCGTACCTTCATCAGCATCTGTTCATACAGCGCTTCCTCCATGCTTGTGTTCATTTCTGCAGACAGCAGCGACTTGTCAGACGCCATTTTTTCGGTCAAAGGCAGAAGCTCAGGGATCTTGTTTTATAAGAGAAAATCTGAAAAATTAAAATATGTATTAATCTTCTCCACAGACAACGACAAGGGGAGAGTGCGGGAGCCTGACAGCCCACGACACGAGGGGGTGCGGGAGCCTGACAGCCCATGGCACGAGGGGGTGCGGGAGCCCGACAGCCCACGACACGACGGGGTGCGGAAGCCTGACAGCCCACGACACGAGGGGGTGCGGGACCCTGACAGCCCATTGCACGAGGGGGTGCGGGAGCCCGACAGCCCACGACACGAGGGGGTGTGGGACCCTAACAGACGACGACACGAGGGGGTGCGGGAGCCCGACAGCCCATGACACAAGGGGGTGCGGGAGCCTGACAGCCCACGACACGACGGGGTGCGGAAGCCTGACAGCCGACGACACGAGGGGGTGCGGGACCCTGACAGCCCATTGCACGAGGGGGTGCGGGAGCCCGACAGCCCACGACACGAGGGGGTGTGGGACCCTAACAGCCGACGACACGAGGGGGTGCGGGAGCCCGACAGCCCATGACACGAGGGGGTGCGGGAGCCTGACAGCCCATGACACGAGGGGGTGCGGGAGCCTGACAGCCCACGACACGAGGGGGTGCGGGACCCTGACAGCCGACGACACGAGGGGGTGCGGGAGCCTGACAGCCGACGACACGAGGGGGTGCGGGAGCCTGACAGCCGACGACACGAGGGGGTGCGGGAGCCTGACAGCCGATGACACGAGGGGGTGCGGGAGCCTGACAGCCGGCAACACGAGGGGGTGAGAGACCCTGACAATATTGGGAGTGGGATTCTGCACACCTACATCTAGCTACTTATTGTCCTGAATGTAGTAATCACCTTGGTACAGTCCCATCTTCTTACCTGTAGTACAGACGCCAAACACCACTACTCTGACTGCAATCACCCAGCTACAGCGTCACCACGCCTCAGCAACAGGGGAGCGTCTAGATTGGAGTAGATTTCTTGAGGGGGAGGAGTGATTTCATGGAATCATGATGTCACCGGAGGGGGCGGGGCCTTCTCAGTCCAGTGGATATTAGCCATGCAGCCGCAGCAGTGTGTACGTTGTGCTGGACGGGAGGACTGATGATGAGGAGCTCCTGTAGTTGCTCCTGTAGTTACTCCTGAGTTGTACTGTGGAGAGGACTCCAGGACTCGGCTGAGGTTCCTGTACTGAGCTATGTGCGGAGAGAGCTCCTGGGAAGGGAGGTTTGTTTTTCCATCTGGGACTTTTTGTCTGCCCCCTTCCCAGGAAAGAAGGCTCAGAGTGGGACTGGCCTCCGGGGCTGGGCCCCCGGCTCCCACCTCCCGGTCTAAGCCGGCGGGGGGTGGGAGGAACACCAATCAGGCTATGGCTGCAACATCAGGCCGAGGCAGCAGGGGTTCCAGCATGAAGACCCGGAGGACCCCCGAGGCTACGACCGCGGCAGCTCCTCCCTCTGGAGGTAGGTCGAGTGCCAGCAGAAGTGCTGCAGCGGTGCCCCCTGATTGGGGTACCAAGGTGGCGAGGGAGGCAACCGTCACCTATGCCTCCCATGTCCATGCGCACCTCTGTGAGTATGAGGACACCGCAAAAAAGCTAAGTTCCCTCTGGGGGGAGTTGAGGGTAGCTCAGGAGAGGTCCGAGAGGGCCTCTGGCACCAAGAAGCCTGAGCTATCCGCCGCGGTCCGGAAAATCAAGCAAGCCATCCAAGAGCTGCAGGACCGCAGGAGCACCATATTGGCAGGCAGTGGACCCTTCATGGAGAAGCTGCGGAATGATGACCAGTTCAGAGCCGTGACCGGTGTGGCTCTGGAGGGGTCGCAGGGCCCCGGCCAGGCAGTGGAGGAGGAGGAAGAGGTATGCGTGGAGGAGGTCGCACCCTACCCACCGCCTGGTGGCCTGGTAAGTGATCTCCAGGCATCGCATAGCGGGATAGCCCCTGAGCAGATGGCTCTCCCGTCTGATTCTAGCCCTTCAGAGGGCAGCGGGAGTGAGGGGGAGGATGAGGAGGATGGGAGTAGCAGCAGTGAGGGGGGCTGCCTTATCATGCAGCAGATCCAGCAGATCGAGTCCCCGGTACGTTTTGGTCAGCTTACGTTCGGGGATGAGATCTGCGAGGATGAGGCACCCGGGAGGGGGACGAAGAGAAATGCAAAAAAAAAAAAGAAAACATCTATTGCACATAAATTTGTGTATGTCCCCCTCTCTGGGGCCCCCCTGTCCCGTTGTGCGGCACCCGCCACCCACCCCGGCTTGGACTCTGTTGTGGGTCCACAGCGAGGGAGCGGGGAGAACATAGGCCATGGCACGCAGAGCGCTGCCTCTGTTTGTGGTAATGGAGGCAGTGGGTCCGAGGTGTTTGATATGGAGCATGGCGCGGAGGGCGGCCCGACGGTGGGTGTCATTGGTGGTGGTGCTCGTGCTGGAGCCCCTGTAAAAAGGGGGTCTGGCCTGGCACCTGGTGCTCCTGCTGGCGTGCAGGAGGCGGCGTGTACATCTGCCGCTGCCTACTGCGCTGTCGGCGGCGCACCGACAGCCGGGGCCGCGTCTCCGGCGGCGTGTGCTGGGGTGTCTGGGTCCCTCACACACGGATCCACTAAAAAATCTGGATCACTTTTAGGGACCCAGAAACCTGGTAAGGTAAAGGGCGCGGGGCCTGCGGCTCCGGCAGAGCCGGCTCATAAGAGTAAGGTGGGGCTTGCTCCTCTGGCAAAATCCGTGGTGAGGTCAGGGCCCCCTGCGCAGGGGCCCGGTAATGGGTCAGCGCGGGGGGCTCCACCGCCGCTGGGTGCCGAGGGGGAGTGGCCTAGCCTGGTGCCGGCCGCCGGAGCTGGGGTGGCCAGGCTTTTTGTGGCAAAGGGTGTGACGGTAGGGGGTGCTATGCCCCTGAGAGCTGGTGCCGCTGGTCCAGGGGCCCCTGTGAGTAGACCCGGTTCTCGGTCGGCTTCGGGGGTCCCGGCGCGGCCGGCTTTGGGGGGCGTGGCCTCCCTGTCATCCACGGCACCGGTGGGAGTGGCCTCTGGGGCCCCCACTGTGCTGCCTGGTGCGGGGGGCGTGGCCTCCCTGTCACCCACGGCACCGGTGGGAGTGGCCTCCGGGGCCCCCACCGTGCTGCCTGGTGCGGGGGGCGTGGCCTCGCAGACAAAACCCGTCCAAGCGGGCGTGGCTCCGCCCGGAAAGGGGCGGGGCTTAGCGTTGGCAGCTGATGGGAGCAGTGGTGCCACAGCTGTAACAGACAGCAGAGGTGGTGCCTGCCTGTCGGTTTCCCCTGTGCTCGTGGGCTTATCTGGGGCAGGGGCACCGGCAAAAGTCTCAGCACCTGGCTCCCAAATCCCCCCGGCAGGGAAGGTGCTGCCAGCAGGTGGCAGCAGTGGAAAAACTGCTGGCAAAAAATGCTTGCAAAAAATGAAAAACTGTGACCCCAGTGTGCATGTGAGTGAGAGTGTCCCAAGTGGGGTGACTGTTGACATGGATGGGGATGGCGTGGGTATGAATGTGGCTGTGGTTGAGGATACGAATGTTGGCGTGTCTGTGGCCGGGGCCTCGGGGTCTTCTCGGGGGGCTTCCTCACCTCTGGACCTCAGGGATGGTGACTTGTGATGCCGTTTCCTGGAGGCCCTCAAGAAGGGAGAACGGACGATCCAGGTAGAGGGAAGAGAGGTGGACCTGGCCTTTTCGCTGGATAGACACGGCCTGGCCGCCTTCCAAGATAAAAGGGAGGGGGAGACAGTGTGGTTCCTCCCGACAGCCGGGCAGGGGGTGGCCAGGAGGAATGTAGTCCGTCTTCGGTGGAGGGGCAGTGAAGCGTGCCCGCCAAGAGCGAGGGTCGTGGAGCTCCTCCTGAAGATGGACTTCAGGGCGACTGACATCTTTGCCCTGATCCATCCTTTTGGTACCCCCGTCTTCGACATCAGTTTTGTTCGACCGGAGGGCCTAGAGCTTTTCTGGTCGAATTTTGAACTGGTGAAGGGGGAGCCCGGCTGGCGAGACTTTGCCGTGCAGGCGGTGTCCCGCCAAAATGGCGTAAAGAGGGTGACCGTTCTAACCAATAACGAGTCACTCTCTGGGGTCGATATCTTGACGTAGCTTTCTCGCTATGGGGAGGTCACGGACGTCCCAAAAAAGAACAGGGACGAGTTTGGCATTTGGTCAGGGGGCTGGACCTTCATGATGAGGTTGAAGGTCTCAGGCGGTACTGTCACCCACATCCCTTCCTCAGCATTTCTGGGGAGAGACAGGATCCTGATCTTCTACCAGGGGCAACCGAAGGCCTGCCACAGGTGCGGTGATCCCCGTCACTTCAGCGCGGGCTGCAAGGTGCAGAAATGTGCCTTGTGTGGTGGGGTAGGTCATCTTGCCGTGGCCTGTGGTGACATTAGGTGTCATCTGTGTGGTGACCTAGGTCACCCGTATAGCCGCTGCCCCCGCTCCGTTTCTAACACCATCTCTGGTCAGGCGGGGGAGAGCCGTGGGGGGGTCCCCAGCGGTGCATCCTCTGCTGGAGCTGGAGGTGGGGGCGGGAGAGGAGCTGAGGGGCCAGTGAGGGAAGGCGAGGCCAGTTCATCTGCCCACCAGTGGCAACAGGTGAGGCGCCGTGGGGGTAGGGGGCAGGATAAGCCTCAGGCGACTGGGGTGATGTCTGTCCCCACCCCAGAAGCGGCAGCCGGAGCCCCTGAGGCCCTGGGGGAGGAGGCGGTGAACGAGGAGATCAGGAGGATGGAGAGGGAGGAGGTGGCTGCTTCTGAAGATTCCTCCCAGTATGAAAGTCTGGACGAGGAGGTGGTGGAGCAGCCTAAAAAATCAGGTGACGGTAAGACCATTAAGAGTCGGAGGAGGAGGAACAAAAAAGGGGCAAAAACATCTAAAGCCCCCCCCCTGGCCGCTAAGGTGCCTACGGAAGGGCTCACCGGCTCCCCTCTGATCCCCCACTCCAACCGGTTCCATGCCCTCAATGACTCTGCTGTGTCGGAGGTCGGGGGCGGGGGACCGGCGGTAACATCTGAGGTGCCTTCAGGGAGCGGCGGGGTCCATCCTCCGGGGGCTCACTTTCCTCTGGGGGGGGGACTGCCCTGGGGTCCAGGGGTGAGGAACCCAGTACTGGGAAGGAGGTGGCGGGTACCATGGACACCTCGGTGTCACTGAAGAGGAGGGGAGAGTCTGGCTCCTCCTCTGAAGGTGAGCGGAAAAAATCGGGGGGTACGGTCAAAAAGAAGGCCGTCTAACTCAATCACCCATGATGGCGGAACCTACCCCGTTGACTCTGGCGTCGATTAATGTCGCCAGTATAAAGTCAGATACGGCCAGATTTATGGCCTTTGATTTTTTCAACCGAGTTGAGGCTGACATTTTATTTTTGCAGGAGACCAGACTAACGGACATGGGGGCCATTTACAAAGCAAGGAGGGAGTGGAGATGCGGGCCCTCATACTGATCTCTTGCGGCCGAGCCGTATAGCGGGGTAGCGGTCCTTTTTAAGGCCGCTTCGGTGGAATGCAGACGGGTGATCGAGGTAGAAATGGGGAGGTGCTTGGTCCTTGACGTCTTCATGGGGGGACAGGAGCTCCGGCTCATTAACATCTATGGTCCACAGTCAAGGTGGGACCGTAAATGTCTCTTCCTGAAGATCAAGCCCTATCTTTTTACCAGCCGGCAGGTGGTCTTCGGTGGGGACTTTAATACTATAACTAGATCCCGTGATAGGGGAGGCCCCGGAGACCGAAGGCTGGATTTTGATAGTAATACTCTTAATAGTATAGCAAGCGAAGCTCGCCTGCTGGATGTCCACATCCGGCACACCCCAGGTCACGGAGGTTTCACCTTTCATAGGGGTAGTTGTAGGTCTAGGATAGATAGGTTTCTTTTAAAGGAGGAAGCCGTCTCTTCTGCAGTGTCCGCTGTTGAGGTGGAATTCTCCGATCACTGTTTTATTTTATTTTCCTTGAATGTTACAGAGACTCCCCGGATAGGGAGAGGCCTATGGAAGCTGAATTCGTCCCTGTTGGAAGAAGCGGATGTAAGACAATCCTTTGAGGAATTTCTTCAGAGCCAGTTACCTCTCTTGGGTCTCTGTAGCAGTAAGTCTGAGTGGTGGGAGATCTTCAAAAGAAGGGTTGCGGGGTTCTTCCGTCAGCTCTCGAGCCTCAGAGGCCTGAACAGGTACCGCCTGTATCGGGAGCTGGGGAGGAAACTCGAGCAGCTCGTCTCGACTAGAGGGGACCGTGAGGAAATCTCCAGGGTGAAGGCCTTGCTGAAGGGGTGCCAGTATGATAGGCACACATCCTTAGTTTTTGAGAGGGATTTCGGGAGGTACCGCTCGCCCGACCCCTACAGGAACTGCAGGATGTCAGTGAGTTGCAAGATGGTAACAGGACTGATTGACAGTACGGGTTCCCTGAACAGATCCAAATCAGGGATCCTGGAGGTGGTCAGATCCTTCTACTCGCACCTCTTGGGAAGGAGGAATCCAGATCGGGATGAGATGTCGGCTTTCCTGGCTGAAACCATCCCTGAGCCAGGGGATGACCCCTCTCTTCATGTTTTGGCAGAAGCAATCAGGGAAGAGGAAGTGAGACAGGCCATTGATGGGCTCCGGCCCAAAAAATCGCCCGGTCCGGATGGCTTAACATCCGAGTTTTACAGGACTTTTAGGGACTCTTTGGTCCCCCTCATGACTGAGGTTTTTAATGAATGTCTCTCCTCGGACTTTCTGCCCGGTTCAATGAGGAAGTCCGCCCTGATTATTCTGTCAAAGGGTAAAGACTCGTCCCGTATTGAGAATTGGCGTCCCATAGCACTTCTCAATACGGACCGAAAGGTTCTGGCAAAGGTGCTTTTCAATCGGTTGGTGAAGTTTGCACCCCGGCTCCTTTCAGGGGCCCAGCACTGCTCTGTTCGAGGCCGCAGTACTTTTAGTGCTGTGCTCGGTGTCCGGGAGGCAGTGGAGCAGAGCAGGGCAGGTCACTGGAAGGGGTACTTGCTGTCCTTAGACCAGGCGAAGGCCTTTGACCGGGTTAACCATGAGTACCTCTGGTCCGTCCTTTTGAGGTACGGTCTGCCTGGGAGGTTTGTTGATTGGTTGAGAGTATTATACAATGGGGCAGAGACTTTTCCGCTTGTGAACGGTTCGTTCGGACCCCCTTTTGAGGTGAAGTCTGGTGTCCTCCAGGGCTGTCCTCTGAGCCCACTGTTATACGTGTTCGCGATCGACCCCTTTTTAAGGAGAGTGGAACGCGGACCGTTGGTGGGAGTCGGGATGGACCGGGCGGAGCCAGAGACCACCTTGAGGGTAGTGGCGTACGCCGACGACGTTTCCCTTTTTGTATCCTCGAGAGAGGAGGCAGACTGGGTCATGTCTGAGGTTGAGCGCTACTCTGTGGCATCTGGGTCCATGATCAACCGGGATAAGTGTGAGAGTCTCTGGCTGGGAGGGGGAGATCCTAGTTTTGATCTCCCGGACACCCTTCCAGGGCCTCAGGCCACAGCAAAAATTTTAGGCATCAGTTTCGGCCCGGGGGACTATCCCCAGCAAAACTGGGAGGGCAGACTTAAGATTGCCGCCCAGAAGGTGGATCAGTGGAAGGGTTGGTCTTTGACCCTGAGGGAAAGGGTTAACCTGGCCAAGGGGTATTTGCTCCCTTTATTAATATACCTGGGCAGCGTCTGCATCTTGCCAGAACCTCTTTGGACACGGGTCTACAGCCTGTTCTTCCAACTATTATGGGGGAATAGGCTGAACCTAATAAAGAGGGAGGTCACGTACCGCACGAGGAGACTAGGAGGGTTGGGTATGGTCAACCCAGTGGTGTTTCTAGTAAACACCTTTCTTAAGGCAAACATCGCCAACCTCTGGTTAGAGAGGGCTCCTCCGTGGGTATTCTCCTGTAGGGGGTGGTTTCGGCCTTTCTTCCAGCAATGGGAGACAGGAGGGCGGGTGAAGGACCTTCGCACGCCTCATGGGCATCTTCCGGCTTATGCTACCCTGGTTGTGAAGGTGATCCGCCGGTGGGGTCTGGGAGTGTGGGAGATCAGGACCTTGTCAAAGAGGTTACTTGACAATAGGGTTCTGTTGACCCACTTCCAGAAGCCCCTGGCCCTCAAGGATTGCCCAAGCCGGGATCTGGAGGTGGGGCTCGGGTTATTAAACTCTAAGCGGATCCCCTTGAAGTTTTGGGACTTGGCTTGGCGCTGCTTCCATGGGAGACTGTATGTGAGGGACAACCTGAAGTACAGGAACTCTGATGACCGGGATTGTCCCCGCGAGGAGTGTGGCGGCATGCTTGAAAGCATGGAGCACTTCCTGCTTCGGTGTCCTTTTAATACAGAGGTCTACAAGAGGGTGGGTGCTTCCATTGGCTGGCCCAGGCTGGCAGGCCTTTCCTATGCGGAGTGGGCCTATGGGGCATTCAGATCCCTTGGTGGCCGAGATCGGGGCACTGTTTTCTTAGTTAGCTTAGTGACTAGGTTTTACACGTGGAACGCACGGTGTTTAGTGTCCACCCAGCAGAAAGTCCTCCCATGGGAAGAGGTGATTAGGAACATCCTGGGTGACCTGGCAAAAGTGCGCTCGCTGGAGTATGAGAGGCTGGGTGCAGGGAGGGCTTCCCTTCTATGGAGGGGGTTCTCATTTAATGTGCCCTAGGGAGAGTTAGGGAATGTGTGTCTGTGATAGGGTTAGTTTAGTCCCTTTCTATATTTTATATTTATTTGTAGGGTCAGATAGATGTGTAGGGTCAGGGAGGGACACGTAGGGACAGTCTTTAGGGACAGGTAGTTAGTATTAGGTTGGTAGTGAGGGACAGGTAGGGACAGGTAGGGAAAGATTGGTAGGGTGGTAGGGACAGATTTTTCTTTTTCTTTATTAGAGAGGGATAGGATTCTGTGTGATAGATTAGGGTGAGAGCCTCTGTAGTCTCCAGTTCCCGGTGGTGGGCTGTTACCCTCACGTGTAGTTTTTTGTTTTATGGTATTGGAACCCGTATATAGGGCTTGCAAGCACCGAACTTGGGTCTGATTTTGGTTCATGGTTGTTGTATATGGTAATGTGATTAAGTTTTTTAGGTTTATTGTAGTGTTATAAAGTTGCGTATATTATTTTTTATATGTCTGTGCATTATGATGTGTGTTTGGGGGGGGTTTAGTGTAGGTTGGGTGGGGGGTTTCAGGGGGGAGGGGGGGAGGGGTTTTGGTGGATGGGTTGGTGGTTTGGACACCCTAAAATGGATGGGAAAAAAGGCAAAAGGACCTGGTATCTTTGTGGGCCACAAACTTTAGTGGGACCCTGGTGTGATGAGGCCACAGACTATCGTGGGACCTTGGGTGTTGGGAGTGGGAACAAAAAAAAAAAAACTGGGCCAGTTTGTTGTTTTGTTTTGGGGGTTTAGGTATGAATGTGGAGTGAATGTTGGAAGGGGATATTTTTGGAAAAAAAGGGTTAAGGTCTTCCCTTGCTGGGGGGGACTTTTGGAAATGACGTTTTATGTTCCATGAACATTGCAGGACATTTTTGCCTTTTAATTCA